>NC_134284.1:23438849-23738849 GCF_949628215.1 Phalacrocorax aristotelis | reverse complement strand
CACCTTTCAGGTATCTCCCGCCTTTTGTACCATGGAGAGTGCTCTAAGCAGTATGCAGTATAATACAAAGTTAAACCTTGTGAATAGGTTTTCCAAGGAATTTTTCAAGACCCTCAAAAAACTTTTCATTACCTCGTAACTTAATGTCCTACTAATATTTGAGATCTATTTCACTGCTAAAATATTAAAGAAGTCTCATATTTCTTGCTCCACCTCTTCCTAGAGCTCCTAGGAAGTGGCTTCCACCTACAGTTTGTTGCGGTCCAATGTATTTTTAGAGAAATATCTGGCCATTTGGTTTGTGGTCATACATAACTCTCCCCTTATATTGATATTTTTTTATATATAGTTTATTTTAAAAATCTTTATGATAGGAAGGGGCAAAGAGGTGTTTTGAGATGAGGTTTTAATTTGTCATTGCAGGGTTGCTCACATTTCCACCCAAACCCTGCTCTTTAGGAAGGCAGTACAGCCTAGCTACCAGCAGTGCCTGAATCCTTACTCTGAGCCAGCCACCCTTTCCCCATTTCTGATGCTTGTACCAGCCAGTGTAGCTCTTAATTCCTGTAAAAGACAAAGTTATGTACGCCTTAAAGACCATTTGGAAACGGAACCAAATGTTCAGTGCAGAATTTTGGTGTTTGCTTAAACATGGCTTTCCAGTGGATGTGTCCTGGCAGGCAGCAAATTTCTGGCATTAGTCTTCAGAGCCCTAGTGGCCTAGGATTTGCCTATTTGAGAGATTTTTCTCTCTTCAGCTCACAGAGCAGTGGGCAACAAACCACTCTGGGTGTGATCCAAAGCCCACTAAAGTCAATGGAGACATTGTGGAAGAGAGGTTAGCAGGACGATCTTTAGAAATTATTTCTCCAGAGCTCTCTCTTACAGTTGGTTTACCATTGATCTGATTTTTTTAACCTTTGTAGGAAGCTCAAAAACCCACTTCACTATTTCCACTCTACTGAGAAAGGCTGAACAGAGAGCTGGAAGGCTTTTTTATTTGTTTTCTTGGCACTAGGCTGGTATTTACCTATCATCAGAAGGACATTGATTTCAAATTTAAATTTTGGAAGAGATGCAGCATAGGATAGTTAGTTATTGAGGGTTTTGTAAATATAAATGAATAAACTAAATTACACTTATAAATGGCTATAACAACCCCCTCTCCTACCTTCCCTGAGATATTTTTTCTTTGTACTTTCTAGTGCAAGAATAACTACTTGAAGCAAATGTGCTTTGTAATATTGCACTGGGATGCTACAGATTTTTAAAAAGTACCTTTTTTGTGATATGTTAAAAAAAATCTTGGCTGATTACAACTTGTTAGCTTTGCTGCTGCTCCAGTTCCGTTTAGGAAAAAAAAAATATGGCTTTATATTCCCTCCCACTGATTTTCAACTAAAACAGAACTTAGGTGCCTGCTGATCCTGCTGGCTTTTTTAAATGAAAAACTTATTCTTCTTAAACTACTGGAAAATTATGTTTAAAAATCAGCATAATTTCATTGCCTTTTATTTCTGTCTGTCATGAAAACTGCTAGGCTGCTTTCTGGAACAACCCAATGTAATTTAATGCACAAATTTAGTTATAGTTATGAATATACTGACTGAAAAATATTGTAATGATCCAGAGATATTAGTCACTCTACAGTAAAATTGACTCTGTGCATACACTGAAAAAAAAAATATCTGTGTCTATAGGTGCCTCTATCTTCATAATAGGTAATTGTATAGGATTGAGAATTGGCAGGTTTAGTAAGGAGTAGCTTTCCCTAACCAGTGTACCAGATGTGGTTCAGACATTTAAATTGCAGAGGACATAGAAATTGATACAAAGTTATGACATCACATGCCTGCTATTTTTAAGAATATTGAGGACAGTCAGGCGAACAGGAAATAAAACACTTCAGTTGAAGACTGACAGAAAATAACGTTATTTCTGATTATAGGACCACCTGGTGGTTTTGCATAATTTCCCATGTCTCTTCAATAGGGAGGATGTACATCGGAAGAACCAAGAAGTTCAAATCTTGCAGAGGTCTAAGCTCACATGCTGTTCTGAATCAATTGTTTATAAAAATTTGGGGTGTTTTATAAAACTAGCTTTTCTGGTGAATTTCCTAACATTTCCTTTCCATTTATTCTTCATCCTTTTTGGTTCTAATACTTTATAGCAAGTAATTGTCCATAGGAAGGAGATACAGGTGTGAGCAGTACTACCTATACAGTTTGGTAAACCTCAGTGTACCCTCTAGCAAGTAGTTCAGTGTGCAAGACAAGGCATCGTTGCAAGACAAGAATAACCACTAAGACTTTACATAAGCCAGAGAATTTCACTGGAAGGATTATTCTGCATCAAACCCTTATTTCTTGACTGAGGAGGAGGCAGGAGAAACACTGACTACACTGATGGAAGAAGTTCATGTGATGGAAAATCTGCTCCATCTCCCAGTTTCCAATGGTTAGTTACATTCACTGTTCAAACCATGTGGCTGGCTGTGGCTGAAAAGATCATAAATACTTGAAGTGTGCAGCTTGCATATTTTAAATTCAGCCAGCTGACCGTCAAATAATCATTAATGGAAAGTTCAAAGAAAATTAGTACTCTCTATTGCAGGTTTCCAGTTCTATGAGAAATCTTTTGGCACCTCTAATTTCCCTCCCCGTCTATACTATTATTATAGGGAAGGTATCTCACAGTTCTAGTTTGGCACTGTTTTGTCAGTATGTGAATAAAAATTAGCTGGGGAAGCAAACAGTGGACATATTTTTCTGTCTTTGAGTGGTGCTATTTTGTCACTAAAGTCTGGCTTAGTGTGTGTGACCAACACTGCAGGAGTTAGTCATGTGCTTAAAAATGAGAGGAAAGCACTTCTATCCCATTACTTTTTGACTATGAATTAATTCAGCTTACCCTATGTCCCTAGGTTTCTAGAAAAAAATTGTTTGCTGCTGGGTCACTCAGAACCTGATAGTTGTTATTGCAGTGATTGTCATATTAACAAGTCTTCAAATAATTTGGAGTAAAGTGACTGCCATAAGAAATCAGAGTAGTGACCCAGCAAACAGAGTGTCCTGTCTTTAACATCACCCAGGACCGAATGCTTCAAAAAAAAGAATAAAGAGTATTCTTAACCTCCATCTGTTGGCTTATTTGCACAGTCATTTTCTACTTCTAACATGATATTCATACTTAGAGTGGTGGGAAGTCTCTTCTACCAACCTAGACTTGATCTGTTTCTTCAGCAGTAGCCTCTGAGCATTTCAAGGAAGTAGACACAGTCTTATAAAGTTCACCCTGCTGCTGCCTGTACTCCTCAGAGACCGTTTCTCACTCATTACTGCAAGTGGGCGAGTGCCTTTTTCAAGCCCTGTAAAATTGGAAAATCTAACAGATGGTAGATATGGCCTATATGCCTGAAGTCCCTTCATATTACTCTGTCATGTTTCCAAAACTACTTTCCAATGTCCTTTCCCTTGGAAGTAATTGGACTATTCCTGTTGGGTTGGATTATTATATTTCCCTTTCCCTTTTTTTTTCTTTTTCCCAGCTGTAATTCAGAAAAATTAAGAGGCTTTTTTCATCATGTAGATATGTATTTATAGTAGCTTTTGAGGGAAGATTAATTGGTCCGGCTGCCTTGTACCTCCTGCAGGATACTTCAGGGACCTATAAATCAGTTTCAGTGGGATCTGGGTTTATATCTAACCTACTGCTTCCATTACTTCCCATGGGCTATCACAACATAGTTTAGCTTGTTTCTCCTACTCATGTTACATGTTTTCAAACTATGTTGTACTGACATCAATCTAGACCACTGTTTAGTATAACATAATCACTACAAACATAACTGTTACCTACAGGTGATAATCAGAGGGGTTTCTTTTGCATGCTTGGGTCAAAAAAAATTAATGTTGGGTGTTTGGCATGTATGGTATAAAAAAAGAGTCATAGAAAAGAGACTTGTGCCTGTTTGCATGAGATTGCATCTCCCAATGTTGTAAGCACTCTGTCACCTCTTTCTTATGCTGCTGGTTGTTGTACAACATAGACATTAAGCTTAGGGAGGATTTATGAAGCAGAAGTCAGCCTCTCTCTGCTCTCAGTATACTCATTATTTACTGGGTCACTTCTATCAATGTTCACCCAAGCTTTAGGTTGTCCTCAGTGAGATGAATTTTCTATTTGTCATATGGGGCCACAGTAGGTCCCTTTTGTACAAGCTGGATAGCACAAAGATGCTTCATCAAAATAGGCCTTTAGATTTTTAGCACATTGCTTCCTCTAATTACCAAGGAAAATGTTATTTTCCTCATGGCTAGTAAAAATAATAAATGATGCTAGTGACATCTATATACTTTCCTGCTAATTGTACAAACCCACAATGGTCCAGAGAGTAATAAATGTAACATTCACATTTTTTAGAACTGGTGTGGAGGGATCATACAGGACTACAGGGAAGTTCAGGTGGCAAATTTTAGCCCAGATTCTGTAACAAGTAGCACCATTAACTAAACTGCAACATCAGGCCACCTTCCACTATAGGTATCTATTGAACTCAATGTCAATATTACTGTTGACTTCAAAGTGGATGGAAGTGAGTCCAGCAATGCTTATAGTGCATGCTCACTGATTGCAAATAGTCTGAAAATGTCAAGACTGGGACTTCAAGGACAATACTGGAAGGGATGGTTAGTGAACTCTGCCTGCACTCCAGAAATAACCCAAGGTCACTTTGGGAAAGTGTGCCCAGTACAACCAAGCCTTTGAGCCAGGCATCTAGATTTAAAGTAGTAGAAAAAATAAGGTGTAAATTCTGTACTGATGCAAAGCTGTAATCTGTCTTGTGAGGAGTTTTCCATCATCATCTTCACATATGATGATGCCTTTCAAAATCTGTGTGTGAGTGCACATGTGTTTTTTGGGGGGCACACACAGGTTTTGAAAGGCCACATCATATACAGTATCCTCCTTTCTCCTCCCTAGACCACATTACTCAAATGTACTTGAATTCCAGAGCCTGGAACATAGCTAGCAAATACTGCTAGCAACCAAATTCAAAATTAAATTATCAGAATTCAATTTTTTAGAAAATAAATTAACAACTTAATTTAATAATACATTAAAGTAGGCATTAAAGTTAATTTTAAAATACAATTTTCCCTTTTAAATTGATAATCAGCTATTTACAGCAGCTGAACTTCTGTCACAGTACAACTTTAGATACAAAGGTATTTCTGTTATCATTTGAGACTCTGTTAACAGAGAACAAAATCTGTTAGATTTGATCCATGTATGATGCTACCCCTCTGGACTGTGTATGTTGGGACTATTGATGGGAAAACTGGTTTATGTCACATGAGGAGAGTCTTTCTCTTCAGCCAAAGGTGTCTGAAGTTCAAAGAGTGAACATTTACTGACCTCGGTATGGTCAGCATGAAAAACTTTCATAGGGAGCATGTATTTTCCTTTCTGTCAAAGCTGGTCTAATATTCTTGAAACAGATATCAATATTTCTATCACAACAGGTCAAGAATTTCTATGACTATTTCTATGGGAAACTATGGACTGGTCATACTAGGAAATATTTGTTGAAGATCGTAATATTTGTGAATTTCCTAATTAATTTTTTTTTTAAGCTGACAGCATTTATTTACATTTGAAATCACCGTTCAGCTTCCAAGAGACAATTTGGAACAAAGCAATGCAAAATAATTTCAGTAAATCCTGGATTTTTCACTCATGCTTCCCTTTCCTCTAGTTTTTCATCAGTTCAAAAACTATCAAAATTTTGACTTGTTCTGATACAGGAGGGAAAAAAATATCAGGTGAAAAGTTCTCATGGGATAAGAAAGACTCTTTACTATTTTGATCTACACCTAATTTGTCTCTTCAGCATTCAAGGATATCTCTTGTGCTGGAGAATAAGGTATTAGCAGTCAGCTGAATGCCACTCCCACTTCCCAGGAGTTCAGGTGCCCATGTTCTGTTAGAGAGTAAACATTTTTAGTCTCAGTGATGGATTTCTGCAAATTCATCTCCTTCCTTGCAAGACAGTGTTTTCTTACAGCTTTAGAACTGTGTTCTGCTAGCAAGATGGTTGGATGGCTTATGTTGCAGCTATCAGGTCTGCGTATGTGTACTAGAAAAGTACAATATCTTTGCTTCAGGCATCACCACTGCCTGCCTTTATTTATACTCCACTACTGTACCCTCCAGCCCTGTCATTCCAATAGTATTCCTGAAGAGAGCTTGATCCAAAGCACATTACAGAATTGCAAACTCTCTTAAGAGTTTTGTGGCAATGTGGCAAAAATGGTTATAACTTTTGAAATGCTGTGGAAATGTTTGCTGGAAGCCAATGAATTTCCTTGCAAAAATGTCACAAACAAGTGTAAGTGAATAGAAAATCTGGGAAATCATTCAGATTTTTAAAAAGACAAAGAAAATAAAAAAAAGAAGAATTAAACACCCCAACCCCCCTAACCTGTTGGGTTTTGCCCAGCTTTAATCAATTCTTTATGACATCCTCATTAGTCCAGACTTCAAGGTCAGTGTATTGAGTATATCGAGAGGAGCTTTGAAAGGAAATGTCATTATATGCAGTGCATGTACGGATCAAATATGCATGTGTTAGTTTTACAGACTGGTGTCTGTGTTGCATTTATTTATTTGGGACAGTGGTGATGATGTGTAAGCCATTTTGCTCCAAGAGAACAATGCACTGGGATATTTTTTTAAGCATTAAATTCTGGTTTACTCAGGGCCTTCTCCACCCACTTTAGATGAGGGAGGAAAAAATCTTGGCAAGCGGATGCTCTGAGGGGGCACATGGAGGCGTGTGTAATCATCTTGCCAGTTTAATTAACAGTGCTTTTGACTGATATGTGTTAATGAGGATAATGTACAGTATGGAGGGAAAGAACCCTGTGTGCTATATTAAAGGGACAGGTGCTGGGCGTACGGGAAAGTTCATGCTACTAAAAGGAAATAAAGTATATGAAATGACTTTGAAAGTGAGGGAAAGGAAACATTTCTGAGAGTGCTTGTAAGGGAGTAAATCTGCGCACCTGGTTCACATGCCTTCAAAGTGGCTCATGGTGGAAAATGAGGGAGTGGAGAAAATCTGCCCATTGGCAGCACAGTTCTGCATAAGCAGGCAGGGGAGAGTGGCTCCTGCCTCCCTGTGCACAGCAGACCTCAGCAAATCTGCTCACCTGCGTAAATGCTCTCCTGTGCATAAATGTTTGCAAGAGTGGGCCTAAAGCGTAACACATTTGACATTCTGTGCTACTTCCTCTGAAATGACACCATTTATAGTTAAGAGCAATCAATGAAAGATTTCTTTCTGCATAAGGGCCTGATCATCTGATGTTGCAAGAGCCTCCTGCAAGGTGCTGAGTGCCCTCAACTCTAAATGAAATCAATAAGATTGGGCACTAGCATTTTTAATTCTTCTTATTTATGGGATATTTATTGTCTTTCTTATGCTTTGAAAGTAGAACTAACTTTACAGGATTCATTGTCAGCCTGAAAAGAAAGAATCACAGAATCACAAAGGTTGGAAGGGACCTCAGGCATCATCTAGTCCAACCTTTCTAGGAAGAGCACAGGTTAGACAAGATGGCCCAGCACCCTGTCCAGGCGACTCTTAAAGGTGTCCAACGTGGCCAAGTCAACCACTTCCCTGGGGAGATTATTCCAATGGGTGACTGTCCTCACTGTGAAAAATGTCCCTCTGGTGTCCAATCGGAATCTCCCCAAGAGCAACTTGTGTCCATTCCCCCTTGTCCTCTCCATGTGACTCCTTGTAAAAAGGGAGTCTCCATCTTCTTTGTAGCTGCCCCTTAAGTACTGGTACATGGTGATGAGATCCCCTCTAAGCCTCCTTTTCTCAAGGCTGAACAAACCCAGCTCTCCCAGCCTATCTTCGTATGCCAGGCTTCCCAGTCCTTTGATCATCTTGGTGGCTCTTCTCTGGACCCCTTCCAGCCTGTCCATGTCCTTTTTGTATAGCGGGGACCAGAACTGCACACAGTACCCCAGGTGTGGCCTGACAAGTGCTGAGTAGAGTGGGATGATGACTTCTTTATCTCTGCTGGTGATGCCCTTTTTGATGCAACCCAGCATCCTGTTGGCCTTCTTGGCTGCAGCAGCACACTCTTTGCTCATATTAAGCTTCCTGTCCACCAGGATCCCCAAGTCCCTTTTGACAGAGCTGCTCTCCAGCCAGGTGAATCCCAGTCTGTGCTGCACTCCTGGATTCTGTTTTCCCAGGTGCATGACCTTACAATTCTCCTTGCTGAACTTTATAAGGTTCTTGCTGGCCCACTCTTCCAGCCTATCCAGGTCTTCCTGCTGAGCAGCTTTCCCTTCTGGAGTGTCTACTTCCCCGATAAGATAAGAGTTCAGTGTGGCAAGCTTATTTATCTTGAAGATATCCTTAGAGCTTGGTAGTCTCCTATCAGGGGCTTTAAACATTTATAAAATTAATGTCTTCCTACAGTCTTTAATCCAACAAAGTAGGATACAAGTGTTTCCAACATAAATTCTTCACTTACAGGAAACAATGGAATTGGTAGGCCAAGAAAGCTAAGAACTTAGCTTTCTTAGAGTGTCTCAAACTGCCTAGTGGCATTATTTTTCCCCATGACCTTATTTATTTTGGAAAAGGGCTAGTGAAGTGCAGATATTCTTGTTTTAATATCATTCTCTGCCTTTAGTTTGCACACTCTTTAAAGCTTTCTATTTCTTTTTTCAAAAGTCATCATCCTTCTACAAGATTCATGTATTTTAGATCAAAACCTATAAATGTGAGTTACAATTAAAGATGGTTACAACACTTTATTGCTTTGAATACCTTGAAAATTCGTTATGTGTGTTCATTGTCTTAAACAAACATCTGAGACTTCTACATACGTAGTGCATTGAAAATTACCTATACCTGTAAGTATATATGTATGTTTCTGTAAGCAAAAGGTAGATGATCATATGAAGGTAGCTTGTTTTGCCTTTTTGAAAAGCAGACACCTCTTGGAAAACATTTCCTCTTCTACCAGGGGCTGTACTTGTTTGTTGTGAATCCTCTGCCAAGCCTATAATTGACAGAAGACCTCTACAGGCCTAGAATAGGACTGATGGATGGTATAGTGCCTATAACAAGGAGAGGAAGATGTTTGTATTACTTTCCTTAAACAAAAAAGAACCTAAAAAACCCTGCAAACAACCAAATCTCATTTTGCTAGGAAAACCCTGTTACATGACCAGTTCTATGATATGAAGAAAACAGTGTTTGCCCTCATAGAACAATGGTTTTTGTGTAAATAGCCTTAAACTGGTGCAA
This sequence comes from Phalacrocorax aristotelis, assembly GCF_949628215.1. Classification (NCBI taxonomy): domain Eukaryota; kingdom Metazoa; phylum Chordata; class Aves; order Suliformes; family Phalacrocoracidae; genus Phalacrocorax; species Phalacrocorax aristotelis. The sequence continues at coordinate 23,729,506 of NC_134284.1, read as the reverse complement.
TCCAGAAACCTTGAAGATTTTGGAAGCTAGTTTCCTGAGTTTTCTGACTGTGAGAAACAAAGTGTACCCCCAGAGAGGGGTGATTTGACCAGTGGCTTTCCAAAATAATTGTTAAGCAGAGCTAGAAAGAAGATGACAAAGTTACCTCTTGGTTTACGTGTGGTTAATTCTAGGGGTAGATTCTTGGTTGTTTTCTTGTTCAAGAGGGTCTAGGGTTTTTCTTGTCAGGAGGTAAAACTATGTTTGTTTTAGATTTCAATGGGTCCAACCAAAAGGGACTAAGTGTGCCCAAAAAATCAGGTTATGAGAGTACTTTCTATTTTTTAAATTTAAAAAATGTCAGTATAGTAGATTTGCAACAGCATAATCCCCTTTTCTCCTTTAAATATTTTTTACTGTGTTTTTCAGCTACAGAGGGGTTAAAATCCGAGACAATGTTGGCATAAGATCAAATGGGTATAAACTGGTTGTAAACACATCTAGGACAGAAATGAGAAGATTTATAACTAACAGAGGACTGAAGTTCTGGAACAGTTTTCAAATAGGAGCAATGAAGTAAAAAAAGATCTAATGGGTTTAAACAAAGAGTTTGATAAATTTATTAACAGGATTATATGACCTGGTTGCCTACATTAGCCATGGACTGGACCTGATTATGTAGGAGTTCCCTTCTATTTCTGTTTTCCCAAAGTAATGATACAAGCACCAGTATTTGTGCTACAGAAATACAACACATTGAAAAAAGCCCTGAGTAAATAGTAAACAAAGCAGTCTGGAATCAGCTCTTACCTGCAGTAAACTGACATCAATAACCTTTAGACAAAAGACAGAAACTGGTACTATATGCAGATGCAGGTCCTGTGTCCCCCCCAGTTTTGACCCTTTTTACTTCTTTTCCCAAATATGGCAGATTTCAGACATTAATTTTATTCCGTCTCTATTCAAAGCAGACATGAGCAAAAACATTGGCTGAATGTACTGTTATTCATTTTAGAGTCAGTATCTCAGCCTCCCTGGACAGCTTTACACATAATAAAAGAACTAACATCCAGCAGAGTTGAAAGCCTTCAATAGATCAAGAATCAGGCTCAGTTTTAGGATCTGTGCCTCAGTTCAGCAAAGCATCTCTTTAACCCTACGCACTTCATTCCAGTTGAAGCATATGCCTAAATATTTAGATGACTGCAGACAGACTTCAGTGCATGCTTAAAGTTAAGATTACGTCTAAATGCTTTATTAAATTGGAACCCTGATTAACCTACAGGAAGCACAAAGCTATTAACAGATGATGCTGTTTGAATAATCGTCAGTACAATACTCTCCATTATTTTGGTTTAGGTATTTAAGCTTCCGTTATAAACAAGTGTCTCAAAAATACTGTACAAAGTTAATGGTACAAATATTAAGCCACCCGCTTATAAATAAGAAGAAAAGAAGAAGAAACTAAGAAGAAGAGGAATAAAAGATAGAGGCTGTCAGATAACTTTAAACATCACTATCATGTTCTTCGTAACGCAGTATTAAACTATATCAGATGCCCTGTCTTTTTCTCACTTAAATAATGAATAAAAATTAAAGTACAACATCACACACATTGTTCTTACCCATTATTATCTAATGATGTTCCATTCTTTCATTTTCAAGCATTTCTGGTGTTGTGTGTTTAACCACCTCACTATCAGTCGTATCCCTGTTAGTCTTGTTGCTTTTCTACAGAGAGTTTATGGGATTCAACCACTATTACTTGCTCTGCTAGTAGGGGTTTTTTTTCCCCTTTTGTTTAGCATTCCATTATACTAATTTAAATGCACCTAACATGTTTTCTCCAGATTCTAGATAACTGCTTTGACTGATTTTACTTACTGGGAAGAACATTTCTTTTCACTTTTTTTTTTTAATCCTACATTATTGTAGTCTGAGCCTTTTTCCCTTCTTCTGTACTATCTGATATATATCTTGAAACATTTGTGATCAAGTTTTGAAACAGCAGGTGTCAAATTCTCAGACCGAGTATAATAATCACAATGATTTGAAGAAAAACATTGAGCTCCATGGATGTGGCAATAAAGTCAAAGAACTAAATGTGTCATTTTTCGAGGGATGATGCTATTTACAAATAAATGCTTAATAAACCCAGATCTTGCGTTTTTCTTTTGCTTGATATTATGCTTCATGTACAAATAGAATAATTTTTATTTCCATTGTAACTTTTCCACTTTAACAACGTACAGTCCATCAGCACATAACAAAGGTACACATTGCCTTAGAGTCATAAAAATAAGCCCTCTTAAACATCCATTGCAATAACTTTTACATTTACCTCTAACATTTTTAATACACAGAAATAATTATCAATCAAAAATACTGTCTGTTGAGGGTTATGGCTCAATTATTTGCATATATTTTAATTTTGAAAATGGATTTTCCTGTTGAAAATAACATTAACGCCTCTGCTAGAGAACAGTTTTATAATTAGGTGAATACTCTGCCATAAAATACTCATCACCATAGCAATGGTTTTTCATGGGGCATAAGTAAGTTGATAACAGAGACAATACATTTGCTACAGAGACTATTGTGGTTGAATAATGTAAAGTTATAACTTCTAGTAAAGCACCTACTAACATAAGAAATCATGGCACAGTCACACTACATATTGACATTAAGAGTCATTTTAATGAAATACATTAATATTTTATATAGCATCCTTCATACAAAGCATAATAACATTGCAATGTCTTACAACATAGTGTCTCATATACTGCCTCTCATCTTGAAGGGTCATGCGTTTGTGTGTGTACGTGTGTATAGGACTCACTTCAACCACTCCTGAAATTCCTTTATTTATTTATATGTATTGTTCTGATATTAACTATTGAAGTACCTGAATTGCCATGAACCTCCCTCTGGAGAGCAGAACAACAATTGTTTAAAAGCGGATTGTGCCCCTAGACAATATTTGAATTCTGGCAGCAAAAAAGGGTTAGTCTATCCAACAGTATCCCAGCAATGAAATTCAGGTAGGCGGGATGCAATTATCCCAATTTGAAACCAGGCAGAACACTGGGGATGCTAGTGTGAAAATTACTATGAGGTCTTTAATGGAGGAAAATAGCCAAAAACTTAGTTTTATTTCTCCATTTGACATTTTCTATAGCACAGTCAACTCCAAATGCCCGGCAGAAGCATAACTTTTTTACTAACTTGAAGTAATGGTACCATTCACTAGGGCACAAACTATCTGCTTTTCCCCAAGTGGCTCTCCTGTCTAAGCACTGATATACTCCTGCTTTCCTGAACTCGTGAATCATGACAGCTGACTCCCTGCAAGGGTAAGACGAACGGAGAAATAAAGGTTTTCTTTGTACAGGTACACTGAGACTTACCTAGGCTAGAGAGCAAGGAGAGCAATGCATGTGGAAATTTGTGAAGGGCACAAATAAGGACAGTAGATCCTCTCCTGCTGAGCTGAAGAGTCAATCACAAGCTAAAACAGACAGGCCAGCATCATAAATACTGGTAAGCAGAAATAACAGCAGCCCCAGTGTAAGACTCCATCACATAGGACATCATTTACAGCTGTGAGTGCTCCCACTGAAGTCAGTGGGACTTAACTGTTTGTGGGCACATGTTTAAAAAAAGGCTTCAGGCATGGCCAGTAACAGAAGCAGGATACTTGTGAAGCTGAGATGTTTCCTCTCAATGGGATCTCAGTGCTTAAATAAGTACTGCATATAATCATAACAAGGCCTACAGTAGTATTTTCTATACAACAATTTGATCTCCTGCCTTTTTTTTATATACTTTTTTTTTCATTTGGTGGTGACTGGACTGTATTTGTCCAAATCACTAAGTCTTGTCCTCTTTCCATGAAATGCAGTCAATGGCATGTTTTGGAGAAGACAAAGACTGAGGCTTGTTATATTGGTAAAACAGAAGGAAAGGGCTATTGGGTTATATAATCCACAAAAAAAAAAATCCATAAAATAAACGCTCACTTGTTCTCTTTCATTTGTAACAATGTCCATATCATGTTTATTTATTTGATTAAAACATTTTTTTCTAAAATATTACTGGATTATACTGAAGACTCTTGAATTAAAATTTGAAAATAAACAGAGCTCTCAGATCTGTTGGAAGAGCTCTGAGAGCAGGAGCTATCGTCTGCTCTTCAACGTATTTCATCTTCAGTGACCTGACCATGTAATAACATGATATCTCTTCCGAGATTGAAGTTACTGAGAACTGAGGTTACTTGGTAACAGATCAGAATGAGCTTTCTATCCTTCAAGTCTTCCAAGAGCATCTGTTGAGTCTGACATATTTTAAAATTATTTTATACCTATTGTTTGTATCGTAGGTGCACAAAAACTTAAAATTACGGAGTGTGCTTTCCCTTGAAATTATCCCCAAGGAAGGTGTAAGGTACTGTGTTTTAGTTTTTCTTAAGTGAGTTTAAATTTTTTATAGTATGAGAGGATTTGAGGCTTGTGAAGTATCTATGTTGGGAACACACTTGTGAAATAACATCAGGAAAAAAGGGGGCTTGTTATGAAAGCAAAGAACTGCTTGTGTATTATATTTCTCTTGTGGTCCTTCTCAACCTCTGATATTTAAAATGAGACAAAAGGTAGAACCCATTTCTACCATGGTTTTTTATACTGGCTAAACAGTATTGGATGCATAAGAGATTCTTGGAGCAAAATTCACATGAGGAAGTTATAAAGTAGGGCTACCACAGTGAATGGATTTTTTTTAAAAGAAATATGTTAATGTAAATTATGTCAGGTAATTTTATAAGCATTCTATTTAGAAGGCAGGAAACTGCGTAACATTTTTTACAACATACCACATAACCAGGCTGACATTCTAAAAAAGACATGGTTTGTTTCAGTCCTGTGCCTTTTTATTATCACATCTTATTACATTATGGTTTGAGTTAACAATCACACCTTGGGCAGTTGAATACACTCAGTTTCACCTCCTCCCTCACAGGTGTCCCTCGAGGTACATTGCTATGTTACAGTATCACACTCCTTGTCATATCTTATTGCTTACTTGCAGATTGTGGTAATATTTTGAATCCTGACAGAGTGGGCACAGCCTCTGAGCATCAACACCAGTTTGCACTAATGTAATGTGCCACTGCACCAGTCCTAAAGACAAAAAAAGCAAAAAAATTCTGCAAAAATGTACTGAAGACGTCTCTGGGAAGTGCATGTTTCCCACTCTGCATTATCTATCAATTTATCTATTATAGGTGTGACTGCAAGAGCAACCTCCTTGTCACCTTGGCACTACTGCCAAGAAAACAATATGAGCCACATGAAAACCTTCCGTGTTCATTGTCTTTTGGGGTTGAGTGCACTCCCTGACAGACACCAAGTCTTGGCCACTCAGCTGGGTAGCTGGTGGGGCCGAGGAACAGTGGCAGTGCAGACTGGAGAAATGGTGAGCCACATCTCTGGATCTTCCCTGAGCAGCATCAGCTAAACAGGAGCTGGAAACTGAGGTTTCTTTGCAGTGAGCAAGGGAGAAGAGGCAATGGCCACTTCTCACTGTGAAGGCCAGAAAAAGGACTGAAGGGGTGATGTGGTTGAGGTGGTGGTGGGGCATGTTGCTTGTTATTGGTTAGTAGGTTTGAAGAGGTGAGATTTCAGAAGGAATTAGAGATTTGGGATGTGAAGGACAGTACAAAAAAAAGAATAAAACAATCTCTTCTGCAGTCTTGGTACTAACGATGCCTGCAAAAAGGCCAGAACAGTGTAAAGGGGAAGTAAGACTCAGAATTTCCTACTGGAGAAAGGTCAGAGACCAATCTTAAACATAGCAGATGCTGCAACAGTGGAAGGAAGTAAGGCTGCAACATGTAATATGGGAAGTCTGGCAGCAGCATCCTAGGTGAGGATATCTGGGATGTGCCTATCATGTTAACACTCTCCTGTGGACAAAGACCCATAAGCATCATGGCTGGTTCAAGAGCCACAAAGAAATCAGTGCTGGGCAGGAAAAAATGGCCTAGGGACCTTCTAGAAGGGTCTCAATGTCCCCAGCCAGTAGGATCTATCAGATTTGGCGTAGCAGATATAAGAGTATCCAAAATCAGGCTGTTCCTAGGAGGTGCGTAGCTTAGGCAAGTGTAACAGCCACAGTGACCTGTGCGACAGCCTGGACATGCATTTGCAATTTAGAAGGTGCTGAGGGTTGCCTAAGTGATTTTAAGGGTCTCTTCAGTCTCTGAAGCAGTCTAGGAGCAGAAAGATTGCAGAAGTGCTTAAAATGGCACAAAGACATACCCGAGACCTTCCGATGGACTTCAAATGTGTAAGTGTTGGCAGCAGCAGTGGCAGTGAGATGGAAAAGATCACCTCAAATGAGCAATTTAGGAACATGAAAAAGCAGCTTCTCTGGGGCAGGAGACAGGAAAGAAAAGCTTTCACAAAAAAAAAAAAAAGTTGTCTGTCAAATCATAAGTACATTAACGTGTTTTAGCGGTATTAAAAAAATCAAGTTTTGAAAATGGGCCAAATTTGTACACACATTATTCATTCAGAAATTTCAAGCTACTCTACTGAATAAAAATGAGACTGCCAAAGTCGACAAACCTGACCTATTCAAACTTTAGTTTAAGTCTCTAATGTAGCTTCTTAAAAGGATGGTTGACTGAAGTGACCACTTAGCTGGGACATGTGTGATTCGTCTCTTCTTTCAAGCACTTCACAGTTTGATTTCTACTTTTGATTCTACTTAATTGCTGCTGTTGGAAGATCTGCTGATGGATGAACTATCACAGAGAGGGATATGGTCTGGGACATACGGTATAGTAGAGATGTAGCTATATAACCCCCAATTAATGTTGAAAGAGTTGTTCACTTGGGTTTCCTGCGACAGCAAGTACAAACACAAGAAAAATCTCAATGTATGAAGCAGGGCTTGCTTTTGTCTGGCTTCACGCACATATCCACAGTTATTTTGAGTCTGAATCTGTTATGCTTGTCTTTGAGACATAGTACCTGTTTTTTTAAAAAAATCAATAGAAATTAATTATGCATAATTTCCATTTGGCTGTCATCTGATTTGTTTAAAAATAAGCTTGGTATGCTTCAACCATCCCAGTTGCATTCAAGAGAGGAGGTTGTGCCAATGATGCCTGTGGTCATGAAGGGACTTGAGTAGGTAATAGAGAGACTGTAATCATCCCAACCTCAGGTTTTTACTGAATACTCTGGGAGTTGAGGGCATGTGTACTTTTCTCTCTGTTCAGTAAGGGATCCTGTGCTTCTGTTCTTAGTGAGGGAATAAAGTTCACATCCCTACACTGGTAGCTGTCTTTCAGCTGCAGCTGCTTTGAAACCTCTCTTCATGGGCATTCAGGGGAGTTCACAGTCCAACAAATTTAGGGCAGCTGTAAGTTATTGCATAGTTTCAGAGTAAGGATGGTGTTATTTAAAGATTTCCTTGCTGTTAACCTCAGCCAGCTTTATCCACTCATCTGGCATGGAAGACACCCATGCATGCTACAGTTGTGTACTTTGTTTTGGATTTAAACACTGTTGATGTGCATGCAAATGGCAAGCAGCTAATGGATCCCAAATGATCAGAGAGCATGCTCTTGCCCAGACTTTGGGAGGCATAGATAGGTAGGCGGCTCAACAGATGTGAGAGATGTGGGACTTCACACGGCATACGCAGATCTTCTACCATTAATCAGCAAGAAGAAATAAACATGGCCCCACAGAGTTTAACCTGCTTGGCAACAGTGCTTGAGGCAGGAACAAAGGTTTAACCATACTGTTGCGATCTGTCTTGACACTGTTATGCACTTCCAAGCATGGGAGGTCATATAAGTCTCTCTGAAAGGGCAGAAAGGCTGGCTTAGACCCTTCCTAGCAGAAAAAGCAAAGATACAGGCATTGCAAAAACTCCTTCTTCCTCTATTCCCTCCCCCACCCCACCCCCTACACACACACACACATTCATTCACCCTTTTTTTGTTTCTTGGTGTAGTTTTTTTTTCTTTTTGGGTCACACATGTCTGCAGGCCACAGAGAGTTGAGAAGCAGCCTGGGAGATGAAGAGCTTATGGAAATGAGCTTTCCTCCTCCTCCTCGTGTGGACTGCTAATCCTGATTCAACAAGATTTTTAATTCCCCCTCCGTGGCTGTGCAAACAATTTGCTGATCTCCGAGAGTTGCTCCAATCCAAGGCTGGAGTAACTCTCAGGTGCAGCTGTGAACAGGATTTTGGTTAAAGTCAAGTTCATAAATATTTGCCTAATAAACCAGACTCTTTAAGTGCCAAATAAAACAAGCCCAGGCTGGGGAGGTGGAGGGGAGGCAGAAGGAGGGAGAGAAAAATGCCCCAAAGTTTTTAAATGCTCATTTAAATACTTTTCAGTACTGCTGATATTTTATGTAACACTGGCCTTATTTATGTATTTATGTATTTTCCTTTGATGGGGGATTATTTTTCTCACTGCAGTCTTCTTTTGATTGATGCAGTGTGCCTGCTCACTTTCAGATATGGTTGGAGAAGAAGCAGCATAGGTTGGTTGACTGTATTTAAAATGGGTAATACAGAATGGGTTTAAACTTTAATATTTCATATAGACATTTAGTTTTACAAGTAATTTATTTTGTGAGATGCAAGTTTCTGCCTGGACAGTGTTGATTTTGAGTAACTTGATGTTCATTTCCCACCTCTGCATATTAATATTATTTGGACTGTGTGGTTTCCAAATACCTTATCACTGCTGAATTCTTTAATAACCATGAAGGAAATAAAGTGAACTCCTTTATATCAAGATATTGGTTTTTTCCTTGTGATGACTTTAACTACTATATTCTTCAACAAGAAAAACAGCAGCATCTACTATATGAGACAACTCTGTTAATCATTAAAAACTTTAGATATAAGACTGAATAATCTGTAAAATCATGAATGTTTCCCAGCTAAAGTATATACAGCTTGGGTCAGATTCGCAGTTCATATAAATGAACATTCCTCCATCAGCTTTAAATCAACTTTGCTAATTTACACCCATCGAGAATCCTGCCCCTACCTGGTGTGTTTTTTCTTTCAATTTGGCAAAGAAAAAGTCTCGTTTTAAAAGCCTCTGAAAGATAGTAACTTAGTAAAGAGAAAAACAAGCAAACAAAAGATCCCCAAATCAAGTCCTTGAAGAGAGTTGACACCATCTCTCTTTGATTGCAGTATGTTTAATTGAACTTCTAATTGATCTTCAGAAAAGAACAGACGAAACATTTAGATTTGTCACTGACTGACTTCTTTTTGAAGGCAGATCTCAGCAGGTTCTGAACCAGGACAAAAAAAAGAAATGTTGAATTTAATGATGATTATTGTACCTATTTTTTTGAAAAGAGGGATGCAAAGAGTGCTTACCTGTAGGGGAAAGGTAGTGAAATGTATCTGTGAATCAAATGTGTCTATGACTTTATTAATCAATTTTATGCCACCAAACAGATATACCTAGTGAAAGATTTATTTAAGAGTATTACAGGAGTGCTGGGCGAGGGAAAACGTGCTTCTACCACTTATGCCTACTACATTTAAACCTTGATTATGCATGCTTAATATTTCCAATTCTTCTGAGTTTAAATTTCAAATATGCTTAGATATAGAAATAATTGTGGCATGTCAGCTGTCTCAACATGGACTGGATAAGTAATGGTACTTAGCATGCGTAACATTGCTTAACAAAAATTTTCATTATTTTATTAGATTGGAAGGTATTAAATGCTCATAAATGTATTTTAGTCAACATCTCACTCTCTTACTTATTTAACTACAGGGAATATTGGTTTTTTATTTTAAAAATAAAAACAGTACTGACAATTAAACATTAATTGTGGTTTGACCTTGGTATCTTAGGAAAAAAAAGTGAGTCTGGGACCTGGTCTAGTAATGAAAAGTGGTTTCCATGGAAATCTAAGTAAAGAGGAGTCAGGTTACATCTGTCTAATTCCTCCCATGACTTCTAGGACTTGGTAAAAGCTCTAGGTTAATGTAAGGTTAAGTTCATATCTTTCAACAGTACAAATCTCATCTGTTATGTTTTAATGGTCACATGATTCTCTGAAAGAATCTTCACCTGTATTAATATTGGTGTTTCGTGGAATAAAAATATATTAAAAAGGGAAAATACATACCATACTCAGATACAGCTAACATAGCTCATAATTATAAATGGTTGAATATGTGATAGAAAACTGTAGAAAACCTAGCATTCATATCATTAATTCATGGGTTCTTTTCAAAGGAAAACATCTGTATTTTCTTTCTGAAGGAATGTGACTGTGAGATTCACCTCCCATCACTAACGACCATCAGTTCTGGAGATGGTGTTGTTCTAGAGCAAGTTGCAGAAGACAAAATGCAGACATGTTGATTTCTTCTCTGCTAACTTATGAGGCCAAACTCTTCATGCATCAGTAAATAGAACAGTTCCTGCTAACTCACATGAGCAAAATGAATGAGCCTTGGCCTTCCATTAATGAAAGATGTCGCATTAAATAGTGTAAAATGTGTGGCAGGGAGTTTGAAATTCAGGGGACCATATGGAGCAATGAATACATTGCAAATAACACTTCCCAGGTTCCTGCTTTGATGCAGATTCTGTATCTTTTTATAATCAGAAGTGCCACATCAGTTCCAGCAAAGAGAAGAAAGAGCCCCTCTGAGTGCTTGCACCAGCCTCACACTGCATTGACATTCATCCAGAAGAATCTAGCAACCTTGGTTGTCCTACACGGAGGTTTGTGTTTCAAAGCTGATGCTTCTCATCTAATGTACCACTAAGATCTTCTGTGAAGAAGCACAGTGACCTTTACTTTCTTGAACCATCACTTCTACATGAAGAGTTGGTGCTTAACACTCCTTGCTGCTTCTCTTTTTTCAGAGTTTTTTTCAATTTGCTTTCTGAACAGTGTAATGATTTCAATAGTTAGGTTTTACCCTGAGAGCTCTAAGACAACCGATACCATTGAAGTTCAGCTCATTGTGCCTTGCTACATTTTTCCCTGATCAATTTATTATACCACCTTTGATAGGAGCTTTTGCTGCCACTGCAACATCTTGGAAGGATCTTCCCACCTCCTCTTCCTACCCACCACCCTCTATGAATGTTTTGCTCTATCTCACTTTTTCTATTAATAGTTATCTGGAGGCCTTGAGTACCCTTCCATAGCCTCTCCTGGTCTTACAAAATTAAACATCTGTTTGGGGTTTGTTGCCTTTCTTGTTGGTTCATGAGGTGTCATTATTCACTAACATTTCTGACTTTCCCTAAGCCATCTTCATAAGCGCACTGTATGAGTTGTAATTAGAATCACAGAGTAATGTAGGTTGGAAGGGACATCTGGAGGTTATCTGGTCCAAAATACTGGTCAAAGCTGAGCTAACTTTGACATTAGATTCTATTTCTCAGGGGGTTGTCCTATACTTTATGACCATAAGCTTTTTAATAAAGTTAGGAGACATAATCAAAGTGGAGTTAGAACAGTGGGTACTCTGCAAAGGCAGATGTAAAGGTGTAGACTGTCCTCTTTCCCCCAACATATTAGATAATTGTTGCCTCATGAACCTAACTGTTGAGTCGGTTTAGCCCATTCACCTGCTCCTAGTAATAGCTCTGAACATGGATCTTCAATAATTGTTTTGGTCAAGAAAGTGTTCTTTGAGATCCCTGATAATTTATTAATCTCCACAGAACTGAGTGAAATTTTAAGCATTCTTAAAAAAAGACAACAAAAAAAGAAAACAAAATCAAAACCAGACAGAGGCATCCTTATGTATTATGTGGCTTTGGAAACCAGGGCACTTATTTAACTGATAACCCTAAGCACCCACATTTGAAAATACAGGTCATAACTTGATAAAAGAAGTGACACAAATCTCTTCTGCTAGAGTTTTAATGTGCTAGGCAAACAGTACACCCCCAAAATTAATCCATCTGCTTAAATAAGCCCTCCATGTGTCTCTCTACACATATTTGTGTGATCCCACTAAGGCAATGGGTTTTCATAGGTGCCACAGATCAGTGTTTGGTTCTGTGAGCCCCCCAAATTTAAAAGACCTCTGTCTCAGCCTGCATTCTGGCTCATAACAATAACAGTGTTTCCTGATGTTTTGGGACCTGTTAGATTTTGTTGTAATTTTCTCCCCTTTTTGTTACTTTCTGAGGAAGTACATTACAAATAAAGCTACAAATAATATTCAGGTTGTGGCACCTTGGAGAAATCTTTCACAAAACATCACGGAGGAAATAGGCGCACATAAAACCTGTGAAGAAAATACAGTAGGTTGTACATACACTTCTCCCACTCATTGTTTGCAATTTGCACCATTTGTGTCAGTGTTTGTAGGCAGTCCTAGAAAACAAGCCACTACCTCACTGTGAAGCATAGCCTTGGGACTGAAGCTATTAAAGAGCTCATGACTCCACTTCCTCTCCTCAGCTTTACTTGCTTAAAACCCTGTGTGATGGAGAGCGCAATTCTACCACAGCCCACTTAACCTACTCTTTCATAGGAGTTTTAAGGAAACTTCACTGACCATGCATGTAGAAAACTCTTCCAGCCTGCTCTGGGAAATGCCTTTATCAGCTGACACAATTACAGTAGGTTGCAGGCTGAATGCTACTCCAGCCCCGAGTGTGACCCACTGGTGTGTGGTGGGAATGTAGCCTAAACCCCTTCACTCCAGTTCAGGCAAAACTGGGATGTGAACTTGGGTGTCCCACCTTCCAAATGAGTGTCCTCTCTCTCCCTCTGCTGTTGACTAGAGAATAGTGAAAAAATTCCCATTCAATTCTCATAATGAGAGTTCTTCAGTTCTGCAGACCGAGTTACGATAAAATACAATGCTTAAACCCAGACAAATTCAGATGGAAACTCTCAGTGGTACACATTTTGAGGGAATATTGGGTTTTTTGTTGTTTGGATAGGGAGAGTAATTATGATGTGCTGCAGTGAATTCTCCATCAAAGAAAGCTTTTTTTGTTTTTTCAAGTATTTAATTTGAGAAAAAACCAACTCCTGTGATGTACCTTAGATGATCGCAACAACCCTTTCTGACCTTGAAATCCAAAGTCCTGATTGAGAGCCATGCAACTGCTGACCTGGAGCAAGACCTCCTCTATTATCTTCTCCAATCAATCTCTTGCTGGATGCACCCTGCCCACACGTTAAAGTGTATTTGCTTTCATTTGACACTTTTGCAAATTACAGAGTTACCGCCTCAACTCACAGGCTCCTGACAGCAACTGCAAGAGGAAAAAAATTTAGCTCAATTGCATATGTGAGCTTTTTTGTCAATCTAGCCTTAGGTGTGCAGGGATCTTATGCTCATCAAGTGAATTCAAGTATGCATTTTAGAACTGGCACTTTACAGAGCTAATTTTCCTTGTCAAAGCAAGCAAAAGCAATTATATAATGTAAACATTTGATTCACTTTCATTGTGTAGACTGTATTTTTGTTAACCCCACATTCTTAAAAGCACCTTAATTTCAGTGGAAACCATCTGCATTTGTGTAAAGACTATGAGGTCGATTCTCTCCATTGGTGCAGTCTTGTTGCACCCAGTGCCACTAATGGGAATTAAGCATGTGCATCAAGGGGCTAATATTCAATTGATGGGTTGATCTCACAAATTGTTTGGTAAGTCCCTATCTCTCCACTCAGCTTGTCTGGCATCTCTATGTAGTCTGAAGAGGGTTTTAACTGAAAAACGTATTTCCAGCATTTAGTACTCAACTCTACATTTCAGTCTAATGCACTATATAAAAAGATTTATTTATGGAGCAGATGCCCTCTGATGGGAGCTAAAAATCAGTCTTAAACTGACCTTATGCTTGTTCATATTACAGAAACCATTAGCTCATATTATCACTGGTTTGCTGTGAAAAGACTCTGGGGCATTACAAGCATTCCCCATACTCCCCCTGTCCCGCTGTGTCTCTTTGACATTGTGCCACCCCATTGTTTAGAAATTAAAATATGCAGCATTCCCTGCACTGCACGCAAACAAATGAGTGCTCATGCAACCCATACAAAATAATGGTGTTGACCTTGTTAATAGAAAGATATCCTCCATCTAAGACTAACTTCCTACTGCAGTAGAGGGTTATGAAATGCCTGCCTGCCTTATAGATGTAAATAAAAGAATAGTTTAGGTGAACTTCTTCTCTAGCAAAAACTATATTCCAGACTACTGAAGGGAGAGCAGACACTTCTTGTCTGTAGTAAATGTCGTATCATGCCCATTATCTCTGTGTGCATCCTGTATTTGTACAGAAAGAGATTCAGGGACACTAATACCTATGGCTGAAAAATAGACTCTGGGATGCTCTTCTGAGCCACCTCACCAGTCAGTCCTGTGTTCTCTACCTGTTACAGCCCAGCAGTGTTGAAGTGACTCCTGTAATCCTGTTTTAAGGAAGATCAGATTCTAGGGTCCTTCCCAGAGTCTTACTTCTCTCTTGCTTGCCTGGACTCTTTCACACTGTAAGCGTTCTTCATGGCCAGACAAGAGTCTGTTTGCACCAAACAGGCTGCAAGGATGCAGCTATGAAGGACTGTGTAGAAGGATTGTGCTGCTTCCAACCATATGCCAACAGTCTCTTTGCCTCACAAGAACAGACTGTAATCTGGGTAATAGCATCTTTTCCTCAGCTAAAAATTCTTATTTTGGGTGGAATTCAGACCAGTGCAGAGGCCTCGAGAACCTAATTGGTGTACAGGCCCTTTCCTAAAGCTTTTCAAATAGTGCTGGATTTCACCCTTAATGAAGTATTGAGTGGGTTGCCTATGTGTCTCAGGGGAAAATGTATCGGAGTGCTCTGGCACCATTGCTCCCACTTTATGTAAACCCACTCCAGCTTACTCCATGCTTCTGGCTCAGTGCCTAGCTTTGCAGACAAATGTCAACCTGCCAAATATCTTCCATTTGCATTCCAGCCCATTTCAGAGACCATCCAAACCAAACAAAAAAAAAATTAAAGGGGAGAGGCAGTGACTTGTTGAATTTCCTTCCTTGATCCCTTAGGGAAAGGGGTTATTACTGAGTGTTGTCGCACAGGCACCACTCTGAAGAATATGTGAATGGAAGGGTGGGAAAGAGGCAGAAAAAAATGCCTTTAAATCATAAAATTGACAGTGAGCTTAAAAACATAGAGCAACATTTCAGTCTCAAAGCCGATCATGTAGGAACTGTTGTACATGTTATGGTTTCTAAGGGATTTATTCAAAGGCTATACTCTTTTCCTTTTGCATTCATCAGGTAGCAGGCACAGTTTCTCATAGACAAATTAATAGATTAATAGGAAAGTTTATTTCCTAAAACATGAACATATAGAAATGTGTAGAGTATTAATCTGTGAATATAAAAAGGGGTTTAAAACACTGTTATGGGTAGCTGTAGTGTTCCTGCATGAGAGAGGCTTTTTAAAGGGTAATTCTCAGGAGAAACTAATTCACAGGCTCTGAATAGTCCTCTTGAGCAGCTCAGCTGACTAGATAAGGAACTGAGGGAGACCAGTTTCCTAACTGAGATAGCTGGAGTTTACCACTTGGAAAATGAGCCTAAGAGCCTTACTCATCTTTTCAGTAGAGGGAGGAATAAATGTTACTGCAGGTCCACGGCTGCATACATTATGTCTGACAACTGAGTGCAAACAAGAGATATTTGTCAGGGTTTGGAGCTGGCACAGGGTACCATGCTGGATACCTCTGAATCAGACAAACTAGAGAATTGGACAGCTGTGGAGGAGAACACTGACACATGCTGTAGTTGCTTTCATGGCTGGGCATTTGATAAGAAATAGAGCTGGTAACCCTGTGCACCTGGTCTGTACATATGAGGAGCTGGTGCTTGTGTGAATCTTGTGTTGTCATGTGAAGCTATAGCAGGCAGCAAGATAACCTACGTGGGCTGCCTGCCACTTGTCCCGTTCGCATTTGCTTCCTAAACACCAGTTCTACCTAAACCTCTTAGTTGTTGAGCTGATGGGATGGGGATCCAGTTCAAGTCCCTTTATGTTTCTGAAAACACAGTGATAGCCAGAAAAGCAGCTCCTGGGCGGATTTAGTGAACTCTTTTCAGTGTCTTTTATTGCACTCTTTGGAAAGCCTAAAAATATGTTCTGAAGGGAAACAGCACGACTGTGCCTCACACACAGGCAGCTGAGGACTTGTGCAAACTTATAAGTTACCCTCTACCCACATGAAGCCGTTCCCTGTCAGTCACTGCCCTTTTTCAAACTTTACTCTGATAATTAAAATATTAGCATCAGGAACAGACTTCATCACCTCAGACCACTGCAAGTAAAGATAGTTATGTTATAAACTGACATCACAGAAGCTGAACAAAAGCCACATGCCACCAACAACTAAACAAAGTGACTTCCTGCTTAAAAGCACCATAACACATGTATAATTAGCTAATTAAGATACAAAATAAATAATTATCCAGTATAAGAGTGAGAGGAGGAAAGCAAAAAAGAGTTAAAAGGTTACACAGAGACACATCATTCCACCAGGAACTCACCAGCTTTATTTGTGCTTTTCATTCAGGACTGTCTATTGAATGGTTTGCTAATTACACATACCGACTGGAAATGGCAGTGGCTGTTAGCTGAGATCTTTCTGGGTGGTGACCAGTCTGCCTTGTCCACCCTTGCTGCAGATTTTTTTTCTTCCTCAAGAAATTGTATAGTAATGCTTGAGAGCAAAGAGGTGCCTGGCTGTGCCTCAGGAGATGGCTGTTCAGGTCTTGCTCCTCCCCAGGCTCCCTGGGTGGTCTTTAGCAGGTGACCTGGGGCTAGATTCAAGCAAGGATGGGGGAGCCCTTGCATCCTGGCAGAGCCCCCTCTTCCAGCCCCTTCTCGCCTCATGTCTGGATGGGGAGATCCCCCAGTGCCTCCAGCTTTGCTGCTGGGCACTCCACCAAGTGTCTTACTGCTGGGTAGCTTAGCACTTAATTCATACCTGGCTGGATGGGGATCTACAGATGAGATATTATTTTGTGTGTGGTCCCCTTAGGGGCTCAGTCTGCCGGGTGATCTTGGAGCATGCACGGCCACCGGAGGAGCAGTGCCATTGCTCTTGCTGTGAACCCACACCTCAGGACCAGGAGACCTCGGCTTAGTTTCCCGCTCTGCCTGAAAGCCTTTGAACACACCTCTCCAAAAACAGGGAGAAGGCAGTGAGGGAGGGGTGCTCACCCTATCTTTGCTGCGGAAGCTGTTCCATTTTGCATCAAATAATTACAGATTCATTAGACAGAGATAAGGAGATAGATAGCAAGACCAAGCATGACTCTCTGGTGGTTTGGGGCCCTCACCTGGAAGGGGAGAGGGCAGACCCAGGCTGTTGTCCCTGTTCTAATGACTATTTAAGTATTTTATCCAGTGGTTGTTTAATATAAACCACATAAACACTCATTGAAACAAGAGACTGGAGCCTAGGTCTCCTCCCTTCCAGGTGAGTGCCCTAACCAGTAGGATAGAGATTCATGCTGAGTCTTGCTTTCTCTCTTTGGCCAAATGAATCTCTAAATGGTTCTTGAAAATTGAAACAGATTCCCAGCCAGGAGTAGCTGGTGGGCAGAGCTCCTCCAAAGATAAGAGCATCTCCCGGCTCCGGCATCAGTTCTGTGATTCTGCTTTGCACAGGGATGGGTAGGTGGGGAGAGAACACAGCATGGAGAATCCCTACCCTCTCCCTCTGCCCTCCGAAGGACGGGAGTCTAATCCCAGGAGAAAGGTTGACTTTGGTCCCAGTCCAGCCACGGAAAGCCCTGCAGAGGGTGGATCTGCACTCCTAGCACTGCAGTGCCAGGTGGGGACATCTTATGAAGGTTATAACATAGGACAGGCACCAAGAAATACACCCTTGTACCAGCAGATGCTGCAGAGCTGATTTTTCCTTGCACAGGCACTCCTTCATCTTCTTGTGCCTCAGTTTCTCCTGAACATATTTCTCCCACTGGTCATACAGCGTGTTTATTTTGGTGACTACCTCTCTTGCTGTGAAGATGTGCGGCTCCCAGCAGTGCAAATTGCTCATTTCAATCAAAGCTTTCTAGGTATTTTCAGACTTGATAATAAGAGTTAATAAAAGGAATCGTCTCCTCAAAACAAAATTCTTAGAAATTTAGAAATAGGGTACATAGGGCATGTTTGGGCATTTTGTTTCAGTATGGGGTAGCACTCAGGCTCAAGTTAGATTTAGCAAAAGAAGATCTGACCCTGAAGATTTGTTCACTGAGCTGTAATCACCAGCCTGAGACTGCTAGCCTAAATTATCTTCTTACAGCACTTATTTTGATTTGGCCTAAATGAATTGACTCTATGGTAAATAGATGCATATGGAGACATAGGTTTCTCTTAATAAAATAGGGTACTAAAATATTATAGCAAAATGTTTATCTGGGTAATGAGATCATACACTTGCCTAGATTCATTCACTTGAGTACTGAATGTTTTCTCAAATATCCCCTAGTACATATCTGGCAAGATCTCAAAACATTCTTAACGCAAATTGTCTTTGGTCAATAAATACCAGAACAGAAGTGTCCTAGAGGAGAAGATTTATGATATGAGCAATACAAACACACCCATAAATCAGGACAGGAATGCTTTCAGGTAGCACAGTCGGCATTTATGCAAATCACAGTAAAGGCAAAAATACACATATAGGACTTTTAACCAGTGACTTGCCTTTCAGCAGCTCACATTAACTAAATAAAATCCCAGAATTTGCTTAGGAAACAGACGGATATGATCTCAGCTACCTTGTCTGTATTGTTTGTAGAGAATACATTTTTCTTCTTCCTTAATTTCAGAGTTGGTGAATTGGATGCTTCAGATTTATAATTAAAATAACAAGATTGAAAGGAATTGCAGTCTTAATTCATCGCAAGGCTGCATTTTCTGTAAAGGACACTAAACTATTAATATTGACAGTAAGTTGCCTGTTGCCCCCTTTATTTTCCCTGGACTGCCTTAGCTCTCCCAGTCTGGCATGAATATTTAGGGCAGTGCAGGCAGTGTGACCGGAAGGTGTATGTGGGGGTAGGCGAACAGCAAAGTCATTACAAAGAGGAGGAGTTGTGTCTAAGGTGCAGTCACTTAGTGCTGCAAGCGAAACAAGTCAACATGAAAGGTGTGTAGCAATTGGGCCGACTGTGGTGGAAAACAACACACAACACCACCATGCAAAGCCCAGCAGTCCATCAGGACGTAAGTGAGGTTAAAGCAGGTGTGCATATTAATGCAGGGCACATACAGGCAAAGGGGCCAGATAACCGTCTTTGCAGTTCCAGCATCTCTCCCACTCCCTTAATTCTTGTGTTATCATCCTGTGATACATGGTTCTGAAGCAGAATATAGTCACATGGCAACCTTATATTTTACTGCTTGTGGGTAATTTTCTTGTCCTGTCAGAAGCAAGTAACTTTCCCTTTGCTTTGAATGTGTGGTCTAATGCATATATTATGTCAGTGCTGCACCAGGCTGACATATGCATTAGATGCACTGACAGTAAACAGGAAGTAATCCAAAGTTATTAGGCAGGAAAAATATAAAGAAGCCTGTAAGCTCTTATACCGCAAAGCTATCAGCATCTCAAAGATTTTTTTCTTGTTCCTTCTTGATGTTGAGGACTATATATATACATATTAAAAAGCTTTGTTTTCATAATCTGTAAAAGCAGGAATAGCTACAGATCTCCCTGCTGAAAAGAGTAAAGGCCTAGGTGAATTTTCATTTCACCGACGCTGCTTTCAAAACACTCATTGGCTACCCTAAATCTGTCCCTGATTAGCAATGTAATAACTTTACCAGCTTCGGAAAAGTATTGGAATCTATTTTACTATCTCCTTACAAATTCACATTTCTCCTCTCTTGTAGGCCTCCATATTCTCCCTGCCTGGTAATTTTTCACAGTTGGAAACTGCATTGTAACTCTAAAACTGGTTATAAAGTTATAACTATACAACTTAACCTGTTTTATCTGTAATCAACTATTTTTCGTCCTCTTTCAGAGCACTATATGACTGTACAATTTTAAACAATTGTCGCTGGAAGGTGCTCCAGCCCTGTAAATATCAAGTTACCTGAAAATTTCCCACTGTACCCAGAATTAAGTAAATAGTCTTGTACTTGGCAAGAGCTGGTCCTGAGAAACATTTGCAAGAGCCATTGTGACAAGGTAAGGGTAGATAAGTCCTATGGCATCTGAAGGAAGAAAGATGAGTTGAGGAAAAGCAGTAATCTTCAGGGAAAGAAAATGTAGAAGATTTGGCTGTCCCTGTAGGCACTTTGGTGTGGCCTGTCACCACAAGATCTTTCAAAGAGTAGTTTAAAGAAAAAGAATGGGAAATCTTTAAACTCTTATTCAGGAACACTAAAATTAAGAGAGATTATTGCCCTATATCTTGTTGAGGGCAGAAAGATATTTTTATGAGGAAAGACAGCTCTTAGCTTTGACACCACCATTACTCAATTGTGCCAAATCTTATACCACTGTGTAGACAGGCTAAGCGGTTTTTGTAAAATAAATTCACTTTCCTGGGGTCTCAATACCTGGAGAATCTTAAGTCAGTGCAACACTAAGACAAGACAACATAATGCAAAGTAAACAAACAGCTTAGAAATGAGAAATCATAGCCCATTTTTTCCAAAGTCCTAAATATTCATATTCCCTTATATTACCCAAAATTCCTTCCAAAATTTTTATTATTGTTATTAAAGCCAGAAGTCCTGAGTTTTAGAAGTCTAGTGGATGCTTATCAAAGACACATTTTTTGTGATAGAAAACTCTCCTTTTTGTGTGTAAAAAGGTGTGGGAGTACATTTTGTGCTTGCAGAGTTGAGACCTGGACTGAAAGACAGTCATGTGTTGCCAGCACTCCATGTGAGTTAGGTCAGATTTTAACCTCTTTGTACAGGACCATGTTTTTCAGCTGGTAGTGCCTACTTCACTTTTCATGGTGGGGTAAGTAATCATATAGGGCATGTTTAATCTGTGATCTAATGCATCAGTGTGTAGGATATTTTCCATATTAACAGCCTTAATAAAGGACCCTTTTCCTCTTTGGAACCCCTGAAGCCTGTCTCTTATCATTCACACCATGTCTGCAAGAGAGGTGGAATATGGGGTATGGAAAGCTCATCTGAAACCTGTAATGGTGGTCGTGAATTTCAGGCAGTCTGGGCACCAGCCCAGTCAAACACACACAAAAAATTAAATCAGAGTAAGACTTATTACAATCCCAACCTTGGGCAAAGCACATCGCCCATGGCTGAGCTGATTAGCTTTACCAAGAAGGATACCTTGCATGCTCCAGGATACCTGGGGCAGTTGTGAGAATACATGGAGCAAAGACAAATTTTAGTACCCTCCATAATGATCTGGTGGGGCCTATCACTTACAGGTGAACTTGAGTGTTAATCTGAGATATGTGAAATGGGTGTCCCCTTATCTGAAGTTCAGCCAAATCATCGTGAGCTGGAAATTCCTCTGACTTAAAGCCCTCACGACACTCCTGCTATTAGTGTTTACCACTGTGGAATACTTAAAAAAAAATAAATAAATACCCCCAAACCCCTTCAAATCCCACTGTACTTTGGTGAAAAAGAGGACTGCGTGGGTAACAATGCTTTGGGTTACTTTTGAGTTAAAGCATGGTATGATTCTTATTATAGTTAGGTGTGGGTAAACTGGTTCAAGTAAATAATCTTATTGCTGTTTGCAGCTTTGCAAGCTCTTGGAAATATTTTAGCCTTTTTTTTTTTTTTTTTCCCCTATAGTTTAAAAAAAGCTGTGCTCCTGGCTGGAGACACTTTCATGCCAACTTTCACCCTGGAGCAAATTTTTCATGCCTGAGTTATAAAAACCTCAGAAAAATAGGTGGTGATATGTAAGGTAAACATCAGAGGACCTTGAACTACAATTTTGCAAAGGGTGTTGTGAACCTGACAGGACAAAAGATTAATCAGACAAAAGCCTCTCTTCATAGCTGTTCATCTTAACAGGGCCGTGGTGTCTTGTGGTAGATAGGATACAGGCACAGGAGACAGAACACCTTGCTTCTGCTCATGTTTCAGCTTGCTGAGTGACCTTTAGCAAAACATGGTATCTGTAAAGGAGAATAAAAAATACCTATTTCTGCAAAGATCCTTGGATAAAAAATCCCATGTAGTTTTTAAATATTGGCATGCATTAACGTGCAGGTTTGCTCTCTAGACCCATTCCCCTTTCATACTTTTATGTTGTGGAATTAATTGCTTGCAAAAGCATAAAATATTTTTGATTTTCCTGTGTACTCCTCCTCCTCTCTGCTTTTCTTAGCTCTCATAAACTTTCTAAAAATACGCTGAAAGTGTAATTCATCCTGGGTATAATTCCAGGGCTGAAGCTACTTAGGAAACAATCTTGTAGAAACATAAGGTGAGTTCTGGGTATTCTGAGTCTGGTGATAGGAATTTCTGGAAAGGACTTCTCTCTCACTTGGTTCCTATATTTTTCATGACACCTGAAGTAGAGACACAGTGGCTGTTCCAGATGGCATCTGCTATATGACCAGAACATTAACTGCTATGGTCATACTTGGAAAGGTTTTTCAGAAAAGCAATATTTTAGTCTCTAATAATGTCTGTGGAAAATCAAGAACACAAAACATATTTGTAAACTGAAAGCAATAGCATTTGTAAAACTGCAGTTCTTTTCCAGGGGACTGGAATATTGCATAAGGATACTATACAAAGCAGAAGTGGAATGAAAACGCTTAACCTGTAAGGATCTTTTCTTCACTTTTCCTTCTGTTTATAGACAGTCACATCTGTTTAAATGTTGCAGGGAAACTGAACACCCATCTCTTTTTATTATTTTTTTTTTTATGAAAACAAACCTGAAGTATTAAAAGACTTTTGGCCTTGGTTCGTATTTTATAAAATGGTCCTGTTATACACCCACTTGAACAACCCATGTGCTCATTTTAGAAGAGTGTAAGAGAGACTCAGCCCCTAACAGTAAGGAAAAGAAAAGGAGAGATGTATCCACATCTGCTCTGTCTCATTCACAACTATTAAGGATGGTAATAGTGGCTGATTTATTGTAAACATCAGTCTGCAGCTTATTAACACCAAATTAAATTACTTTTCTTTCCTTTGCTTATTTTTCACCCCAAAGAGAGAAATGTAGTTAGATGATTCAGCGATTCACATTGATACTTTGTAACAAAATTAAAGGAAAATGAATCAAATTGTGTGGATTAAGTAAAATACATTTAATGTGATTCAGAGTACAAAGAATAAGATGAAGTAAAAGTACAGTTGGTTAAGTAAACTAATTAACCATTTTCTGAGTATACTTAAATAATGAGCCATCTTTCACACGAAACAATTGGCTTCTCTGTAATTAACCAGAACACTCAGAGAGTTCTTAGTGTGTGGGTTAACCACCATGTTTGTTACTTCCCTTCCCCTGAACACCATGTTATTCTTTCTCATTGGGGGAATTGAAACAGATATATGTATATATTTTATGACTCTCTTACTGTTTCTTTTGCTAAAACACAACTTTGCGACACTGAAAAAATTTCTCTTGTTTTCAGCATCTGATGCAGAGAAAACAAGGCATTGGAATTTCACTACCAATTCCAACCAAGCTTATCATGTTTTAGCAGCATGATGAAATGCAGTAAGATGCAATCATTTATGAGAAAATGACATGGTATTTGGAGATTGATGCAACCTTGGTAACATTTATAATTTGGTGGTTTTTGAGATAATTACTCCCTAATATTATACTACTGTTTTTCAAAGGAAATATAATTTTCAGATATACTTCCCCTTTCCAGCATGGAAATATGTATCTGGTAATATAACCTTTTCCTGCAACCTAGATCAGTGAGGGATGATGAAAGCAAGGGAGTAGTGCCAGCAGTTTAGAACCTGAACATCAGAGCCAGCTGAAATCCTAAACCCAGATTTTGTAAATTCCTTTGTAAAACTGGAACCTCATGTT
Organism: Phalacrocorax aristotelis; assembly: GCF_949628215.1. Lineage (NCBI taxonomy): Eukaryota > Metazoa > Chordata > Aves > Suliformes > Phalacrocoracidae > Phalacrocorax > Phalacrocorax aristotelis. The sequence continues at coordinate 23,705,458 of NC_134284.1, read as the reverse complement.
GGTGAGGCAGGGGGATGGGGAGAAGATATTCCATACTCTTCTTAGGTGTCTTAGCTAAGAAAATTATTTATTTATATTTCAAAGTTTAAGATTATTCAAACTTTCCTCTTTCTCTGTCATTCTTACCCCAGCCTACTTGCAATTTTGAATTGTTCAAGTCACAGTCTGAATTAAATCAAGTAATCCTTAAACTTTTTTTCTGTCACAGACTTATCAAGCATTTCTGAGTACATGAAAAGAACTTCTGTCATTAACCATGCAGGATTTTAGCTGATTAAGCCAGGACATTTCTTCTAACCACAATTTTCTTTCATATTGCCTCTTGTTGGCTGGATTGTGGCTTGCAAATGCTGCTAATCCAATGAACACTGGCAGTTCTCCATTTTTGACATTTCCAGAGTTCTTTCTCCAACTTCTGTGACATTTTGATGTCTGAAATGCTATCCTGTCAACATTTTTAAATCAACACATGATGTTAACATTATTCAAATTCACTGCCTTCGTTGGACTTCCATCAGGGGTGAAGTTGACCCATGAACTTAAACGAAGGCTTCTATTAGTAAATTCTTAAGAACTAATTTCAATTACTTGTTGCAGCAGCAGGCAGTATTATGCTGCTGCCATTGAATGAATACAAGGATGACATGAAACCCATAGCAAATCAACTTTGGTAGTTATTCTGAAATTCATGAAAAGTGGGTAAATTGGACAAATTATTCAGAACAAATACATTATTTAGAAACACTTCTGTTGTATTCTACCTGATTGCCTACCAAACTGGTGACACAAAAACTTCAGTGTTGGGGTTTTTTTTTAATGCACCCAACAAATACAAAGACAAATTCTTCCCCTCCCCATGAGGTGCCAAGTTCCAAGTTTTGCACGAAAACATTGTTAAATATGACAGTTTATAGTGAATTCACTAATTGTTCTTTTGTATAGCACATTGGCTCCTTCCATCGTAGCCTTTGAGATGAAAGATACCACTCTGATATCTAGCTATGGAAGTTCCAATAAAGCACATTTTATATTAACAATAGACACCTCTCACTCATTTCTGTACTCTTCCATTATTTTATTGTTAAAACAAATTGTGCTGGAACAACAAATTGATATTGTAATGCTTTCCTTTTTGGTATCTGACCCAAGTCATGTTACAATACTCCCAACAAATGGAGTTTTGCAACATTCTTCTGGATAGCATGCTGTATACACCAAATGACCAACCAGGTCATTTGTCACCGAGAGTGTCTTAAGTGCATATTTGCTAAATTAATGAACTATATTGAGAATACACACTATTTCTGTTCATGTGGTGCAGTGATTCTAAAAAACCATTCATATTGGGTCAGTCTAGGGATTCATCCAACACAGTATCCTTTCTCAAACTGTAGCTGTAAGTGCAAGTGCAATAATATACCAGGAGAAGACATGGTAAATGTGTATGACCTTCCCCTGCCATTCTTCTCAAGCATCCTCTTATGTTCAGCTTAAAGGACTTCCTGAGCCTGATGTTGTTTGTTTAGTAACCTCTAGATCTTTGTTCCATCTCTGGAACCCGTGTAGATGCTCCTCATCCTTCTCCTTTGACAAGGAGCTCCACTGGGCTGCTATCTGCTGCATAAAGAAACACCTTCTGTTTGTTTAGCGTCTGGTTCCTTTAAAGGCCCTTAGCACTTGCACTGGAAGATAACAAGGAATAGCTGGGCCTTACTCAACCTTTCCAGGCCACTTGGGGTTTTGTATACCTCTACCACATCGTCCCTACATTGTCTCATTTCCAGGCAGAATCGTCCTCCTCAATCATTCCTGTAGAGAAGCTATTCCACACTGAGATCCTTCTGACCTGTGTTTTAATCTTTTCCTGTTCTAATATATTATTTTTATAAGATGGGAACTGAACCCTGTATAGGCATGGACAGGGCTAATTGTGGATTTCTGCTGCAGTATGATGAGGATTTCTTTTTTGTTCTTCACTCTTAAGGATTCTGAACACTTTAATTTTTGTTGACTACTGAGCTGATACTTTTCATGGAACTATCTTTAAAATTTTAAAGACAAACTTTCTCCACTGAGAGGTAATGATGTGAATATAGGACAGTTTTTCCCAGTGTGCTTTCCTTTATATGTATCTATATATATCACTTTTTATTCCCTCGGTGTTTACTCCGTGTCATCTATGAATGTGTTGAGCACTGCTCTTTTCTGCAGAATTTCACAGGTGGACTTCATCCATTGCAAGAACAGACCATTTACTCCTAATTTCTGCTTCATACCTGTTTCAGTAGGTAGTCCAAATGCTGCTGGTGGTTTCTGGACTACTGAGGAGTCTAAGGAAAAGAAGCTTATTGCGCATACACTTAAATTCCCAGTGGGGGTTTAATTTCTTTTGGAAGATTTGTAGGGGGTTCCTGAAACAAATAAACTAAAAGCCACTGATTCAGACCATTTTGACAGGGAGTATCTTGTAAAATCTCAGTGAAGTTTTTGGCCTTTGCATCTGCTAAGCAACCAAAATGATTTTTAACAAGCTCGACTCCCACGTAAGCACTCAAATAAAGAGCAGATTTTCAAAGGTACTTGGTTCTCTGTAGTTTCTGATGATAGCATTCCGGACTACTTTTTCAAATAGGTGTAACATCTTTTAAAAATCCTCCATCTATTTACTAATAAAATAAAAATAGAATGGTGTTTAAAGCCTGTTATACTTTGCAGATATTACATCCTCAGAATTTTGTCCTTAATATATGTTTTCACTCTGAAAATTATGTTTGGGAGGTCGTTATTTCTTTCAATAATTTTCACGTTTAAGTGACTTATTTCACAGAGACAATGGTGTTTGGGTCAAGGTTGTGTCTCTGGCTCGCTGTAAAGTACTTAACAGTATCTTGAGTGCTAAGATGGTTGGATTAATTATAGAGTGTAAGCAAACTGATAAGTTCTCACATTGTCCATTCTGCAAACTCAGCCAGGTATCTCAAAAATAAAGCTGTTCTTTTCTGTCTTCTCCCTCCTCCTCCTTCCTTAAGGGCAGTAAGGTGTTTTGATATTATAGGTTATTAAAGTAATTATTTGGAAAGAAACGTATTACTCAGGGCTGTAGAGGCCACATCCCTAGTACAATTTGTGAATTTTTTATTGACAGCTTTGTGAGCTTCGCTGGTTTTTTTAGAGCCCATCTCAACTTGTCCTATACTATTTTAATAAATAAATAAGAAAGCACCACCCATTAAAAAATTTTGCAATCAGAGTTTGTTTGACATTTTTGCTGAGGAGGCAGAACAAGCTCTGGCTTGATCTTACTGTTTTCTGGCTCCTTTTACCGAGTGACATTTCTATCCATAATCACACAAACCTTATGCATTTCCCAACAAAATGACAAATTGAATCATATAATCCAAAAAGTCAACAAGGCACTGAAGTAATGGATGTACCATGGCCCACTTGGTTTGCAGGACATTTTGTTTAAACTTCTGGTCTTCTTGAGACCTAAGCATCTGGGCAAAAGACCACACAGAACGATTACTTGCAAACATTTGCTAAATAATGCAGTAATGTTAACTTCTATATGGTGTGATACTCTGCTGCTGGCAGAAGTGTGGAAGAGAAATTCATTATTGACGAAATAAGAGGGTTCTTCCTCTTATATCCTTTTTCTGTGCTGGATAAAACTATTTTGAATTCAACGACTATATTCTACTGGACTGTCAGACATGTTAATATCTAGAAAACCATAAAGAAAATAAGGTTCTTCCTCTGATTGTCCTTCTCTTTTCTATAGCCCTGTAGACATCTTCCTAGGCAGAGTATCACATTCACACCTGGAGCAACAGAGATCACCATTCCAGTGGCAAGAGTGGATTTGTGTCCCCCTAGGCCAAGGCCCTCAGTTTGACCAGAAGAAAGTGTTAGGCTCAGAAATGCACGGCACGCTTTCTGGTTATGTAAAGGAAACTGATCCTGCAAGGCTACAGGAAAAGTGGAGATTGCATGTGTATGATACTAACACGACAGACATCAAGAAAAAGAGCAACCATTCTTTATAATCTAAATATTTCTGGCACCATTTTAAAGGTAAATGTGCATAAAGAATGGGTGCATTTTCACAAAGCACATGAATTCAACATTCTTCATTCAAGGTACATAAGATTTGCTTCGTCATGTACTTTAGAGAGTTGCTCAAGTTAGTATCAACAGCAACCAGCTGCTGTGAACAGTAAAACCTTGCATACAAAAGTAGAGCTGGGGATGGGGGAGCAAGGGAGGAGAGGCTGAGCCCTTATAGCTGGTGCCTGTGCTAGCCACTTCAGAGATCCCTTCTGAATCCATAGCACCACTGCTGCTCCAGCACTCATTTTTCATCTGCTTTGAATCCACAGTTGTCAGTGCAGCCTTCAATATGTTCTGTTTAAATTGTCGCTGAATCTCCATGGGTTCCTCTGTCTCTTCACACTAAGAAAGACGAGAGAGAGAAAGCAGCAAAGTGGTTAGAAATCTTCTGCCAAACACAGATGGTATCCTGATTGCTCTTTCAGCCTACCTGTGTCTGTCTGTGGAGCTGTGGATGTTGTGGACATGTGTGCAAAGAATTTCCAATGCTCTCAGAGCATTCACCCAAAGGAAAATTTCTATCTGAGTTTTAAAATTCACTGCATCAGACAGTCTTGAGAAACAAATATGGCTATTTAAGATTTATCTCTGTAAAAGTGTGTTTGTGTGGGAATGTGCTTGTAAGAAGAGAGAAGCAGAGAGGAAGAACAGGAAGACTCCAAAATTACACAGCAGTCTGCTTTTAAAAAGTATTGACAAAAGCACTTGCTTGCACAGTGTAGGCAGTCTGTGAAAATCCAAAAAGCTGTGGAAAAAAACCCACACTGGTTTTACCTCATGGCATCTTAGCATGCTCAGCTATTTGTCCCTCTCCTCCTCAGGATACAGGCACAGTATGGGATACGATTGCATTATAGCAGTTTAACAAGTTAGTGCTTGTCAGCTGACTTGCTGTAACCAACTGTGTATGCTCTCTTCGTCTGCCCCATTTATGAGATAAAAGACATTAGCTTAAATTCACATACAGTGGATTTCCCTTCTGAGCCAGATCTCTAAATAGTTTTTGGCATACCTGGCACAGTAAGCTGGTATCCTCTTCCTAGCACAGGAAATATCCAGTGCAGCAGAGGAAAGGGAAGCCTTCCTCCTTGCATGGAAATAAATCAACCTACCAACAGTGCACTTAGCACATGGAGGAAAAATCCTTGCTAAATTCCTATAGATAATAATTTTGTAAAGCTGAGCACGAGATTTGATTATCCTCATTATCTTAGTTCAGATAGCTTAAAATGTTGCTAGTTGTCATGAAACATACAGCCCTTTAAAAAATCCAGTTATGGTATTTGACTTACTGACCTATTCTGGCATTAAATTGCACAGTATGTCAGTGCACTGTGAAAAATCAAGTCCTTTTCTTGGCTCTATGCATATTATTTTTAGTTCAGAGGAAGAAGCTTTGGATCTTTTATCTTTTCCTTCTTTTTTTTTTTTTTTTGGTGAGGCAGAAGGAAGACAAGGGCTAGTTTTCACTAAAATCCTTCAGACATCTTAATTTTTCAACCTCGCCCATTCTAATTATTCTCTTTTTCAGGCAAAATTCTGAAGGGGTTGTTGAGGGGTTTGGGGTCTTCCTAGCCATTTCTCGATGCACATCCTTAATAGGGATGTTCTGAGCGCTCTGTGCTGGACCTGACTAAAGACAATATAAGTGGCAGCAAGAGACACATCTCATGGTACTATGTAAAGGCATAGGAGTTCTTAGTGTTTCCTTTCCCTTTCGTCACTGCAAATCAGACTAGACTAAAAGGAGAATAAACCCTGTTCTCTTCTGTACCTCAGCTGTGGCTGGGTTTTTCTGTATCACTAACTAGCAGACCAATGAATCCAGGTAGCCTTTAGACTTCTGCTGGGGAAGTAACACATATGTAAAAAATGTGCATGAAAGCTTTAGGCTCGCAGAGTCCTCCAATGCTTCTGTTCCTTCTTTCCTCTGTTCTTACCTTCCTTCAGTGTTGTGTGTTTCGTTATGATGGGGGGGTCCATGACCCTGTGTGTCCATGTTTTCACACACCTTTTATTCATTGATTCCTTCCTTTCTTTTTTTCCCAGTTGAGAGCTTTACAGGACAGTTGTTACGGCTGCAGTTCTTGCTTGGCAGCATTTAAATGCATGCTAAACAAAAGTCTCTGTCTTGCCCATCTCAAATATAGGCAAGTGAGTTGATAAATAGCATTATGCCACCCGAGGGTGTGATTATACTTTGAGATAGCACCACCCGTAGGATGGGTGAAGGCCCTTTGATTTTGGCCCGGTGTCTAATCGTGTGTTTTAACTCTTTCCAAGCGCTGGGTTTCTGTTGATCTCAGCAATTCTGTACATGTTACAACTGATATGGTTACTGATATACTTGATAATGTAGCTGGCATCAATGAAGGAAACCATTTGGTCGGACTAGACAGAGCTGCACCAAGACTTGCAGTCATCATTCAGTTAATATGCCAGATTATTGGCAAACTTTTCCACACCCTCCTTCTGTTGTTTTCTGCAAAGCATTTGTGTGGTTGAGAGCCATAATGATCTGATCTGCTGGGTTTGGTTCTTGCGAACCTTAATGCTCTTGATTCCACCTGGGCATGTTCACATCAGTTTTCCTGTCCCCTTTGTGCCTTGCAGCACGAGATCTGTAATGTCCCCTGTACTCAGGTTCTGTTGTCTTCCCATTTTTCTGGGGGAATTTTCATGGATCCCTAGTGTTGTTCTTCAGCCCTTCCTGGAGAGTTACTGGCACGTTGGTAAGTGGGCAAGTCTCTATTCTACCCACTGATGTTACTTGTTTCAGTCTATGTACCAAAAAGTTTTTTTAATATAAGAATGAGAGAACTTAACAAAATGATACTGTTGATTCATGACGTAGTATGGTAAAGCTTGCACTTGCAGTTTTTGTGCTTCCCATCTATGTTAATATATGCTTACCCAAGACTGACTGAGGAAAGTTTCTTAATGTAAATTACATTTGCATTGGCTTTAAGTCAGCTTTACACTATCAGAAAAGAGAAGAATAAATTCCAAAGGGTTTACAATCACAAATACTCCCAGAAAGTAACTCGTCTTGATTTTGTCATCTATGCCACCACTGCAGCGTGAGGGAGGCCATTGTTTCAGGTCCAATGGCCCTACATGGGTGCAAGAGAGAGGAGAGATTGAAGCATGCTGGGACTACATCCAGCAGTTATTTTCTGCAGGACTGGGGTCTTTCATCATGAAATAAGAGAACGTGCTTTCCTGGAATTCTGCCTAGCTGTATCTTTATATAATATTCACTTCTAAATAAGCTAAACAAACTACAAAATCTTTAACTGAAACATAGACCTGTCACTTTCAGTACTCACTCATTTTCTTAGCCTGTAAAATATTATAGGTGTTTGATGCTTACATGCTTTTACATGTAAAATCCCCCCACTTTCAGATTCGTTCTGGTTGCAACTCATTTTGGTTGCATAATACGAATGCCTAAGAGTCTGGCTGCTTAAAAAGGACTAATTTTCTAGGTACGGGGGTGAAAAAGCTCTTAAAGATGTTCCCACAGATATCTAAATGGGAAGGAAGTTGTGTTCCCTTTACCCCATTTGCTTTCAGTGAATGCTGCAGAAAAGGCATTACTAGCTGGGAGCAAGGTGTAGGTTTAGGATGTGAGGAAATCCTGGATAGTATTCACAGAGAATGAAATATTATTTATAAAAGTGTCATTATTACATCTTAATTATTTATGTTTTAAAAAATGAATAATATATTTTCTGAGTGCTTGCTAATTATTAAATGACAGAAGCAACTCCACATTTCAATTAGCTTGCCTTTCCTGGCAAAAGCTTCAAATAGAAAAAACAAACAAAACTCCAGCACATTGCCCTAGACTTCTGAGAGTTCCAGTTTTTCATAATGGCCTGGTGAGAAGAATGACTCTCAAACAGGAAAATGAAAATTCCATGATATTTTAGACAACAAAGGCATTGTAGGCCACTGGGTCATTTAGGGTGAACACTCTGCTAACTGCCCCTTTTATTTTCTCTAAGTGCAAATATTATCAGTAAAACTGATGGCAGCCATGTTACTTACAGAGGTGACAGCAATGTTCTTCTTTATACCAGCACTGTTTCAGTCACACAGAAAAATATATGCCCTGTCCTAAAGATCTTGTTCTCAGAAACAATGTTTCCACTCTAACATAACTTTATGAGTTTTGGCCAGCCAACACTTGCCGCTGACATCTTCAACATAATGGAAAATATCAATATTGCACCTAGGAGAGAATGAAAAAAATCACAACTAAATGCTGTAGTAATTCTACATTTTCAGCATTTGAACAGAAAAAAGCAAAGCCTGCCAGCTAAGTTTCATTCTATTAATTCTTGCTCAGCTCCTATTCTCTGAGAATGGAGGTTTATTGTTCTGTCAACCGTATCCTGCAGTATCCCCTGATTTAAACAAAAAAAATCCTTCTCCAAGGATAAATCTCCATGATTGGCATAGAGCTGGGTATGATTCTTTATGAAAACAATGTGGCAAATAGCAGCACCTTTTTTTTTTTTTTTTAAGTTTGCAAAAAGTTCATTGGTTTTGCCAATTTTATTTCTTCCCCTCTACACATGAATGGGAGGCTTACTGGCTATGAAGGGTAGCCCCAAAACCTTACCAAAGCTCCTGTTTATCAGGCTCTGCAGGCAGCCAGGAAAGGTACAGAACTCAGGGAGACCTCCTGGTTCTACTTCCAACTACATGCCTGATTAAAGTCGAGCAGTATTTGGAACTGCTGTAGATTGAGAGAACAGCCAAGCCAAGCCTAGAGGCTTCTTTCTCTGCCTGGAGTTTATCAATTAACTTGGAGCTTTTTTATGTTGCAGTTCTAGCTGGAAGCTTCATTTGAACTTCCTCCGCAGACTTTAATTTCCATTTGATCTTAGAGAGACACCATCAAATAGTTTGGGTTCTATAAAGCTGAGAGATAACTTTGTTGCTGTGTTTCATACCAAACCTGAAGAAAACGTTTGGTGATTGCTGAAACATGATAGTCACTGAGTTCTTTAAAACCACAATAGAGCTATGATTATTTATGTACTTAAATGATGGCTTTTTTAGTGGCAACGTGGTGTACCTATGGAGAAAAATCCAGTTTTGGTGCCAGGGAAGAGAGGGATTGCAAAGGTTGCCATTTCCGATAATTATTTTTTACTGCCTTTACTATCTGTTGAATTACCTGTGGAGATGAAAAACCATGCACAGTGAACAGAAGTAATTTTTTTTTAAGAAGAAACCTATGCATAAATACTTAAATTGAATTTTCCCCCAGATAGGCTTCTAGGTCTCACAGCCATCCTCTCCCAAATTCTAAAATATTACTAAGTTTTGCATGTTATATGTGGCAATGCTAGCATGATGGCGTGATTCGCAAAGTAAAAGCATATATTGAAAATTTGAGATAGAATTGTAGAGGGTTAACTTAACCTTGCTGTGAAGTCCAACAGAGCCTTTGAGAAATTCTAGTCACACACATAAACTGAATTATGCAGGTCTTGTCAACAACTGCCTAGAAGCATATAACTGGTAAAGAGGAATAAGGGAGGGTAAAAGTATGTGTTCATCCTTTTAGAAAAGGGGAAAAGAAGTCTTTTATCCAATGTTTGAGAACCGCTTGTAGGGGTCAGAACATTTGTACTCCCATGTCAAACCTAAGACAAAAGACATTTGACTGAGAGGATAAACAGATGTAAATACCTAAATGGCAGTTGTTGGAATCTGTCCAAAGGTTAGGGTTGTTCTCCCAAAGGTTGAGCTGATTAGACAATTAAAACAATGTCTTCTTTTTTTGTCGATTTCCAACCTCTCTCTCCTTCTTTTAAAGTATTTATATTTTGAAAGACAATGTATATAAAAAAGAAAAGTAAATAAAGACATCTTTATTTTCTAAAGATCAAAATAAGGAGATTAGACTACATTCCAGCATGTCTGAATCTATGTCCTCTCACAACCTTTTATGAAGGAGACCACAATGGTTGCCAGAAGAAAAAAAAAAAACAAACCCAAAACCTAAAAGGCAACCTGTGTGTCTTTGTGTAGTGCTGAATTATGCCCAGAGAGATCTATAGCAGATTTCTAGATATATGTCTGGCTCTGATCTCTCTACATACTAGCTTAAATCAAGAGGAACTCCTGACTTGTGAAAAGTTAATATAAGATCAAAATCAGAACTATGTACTTCATTAAGGTTGCGACCAAGATATTTATCGTGGTTTGAGAACAGACAAGATTAAACCACTACAATGCCGATAATTGTACATTGTGTGGGATTGTTGGGGAAGGAATTTAAAAGAAATCATTGCAAACTGACTCCTCCCTCTCATGTATTTTGTTTATATTTCAAGGCAAATGAACACGTTTTGTTTTGTAACTGATGGAGTAACTCTTCTGTTTGATATAGCTTACAGGCCTATAGCTGTATGCCTATAGCATCTGAGTGTTGATAACAGAAGTTTTCTCGTAGTACTTAGCTGAGATGAGTGATTACACAACTACTGGTCCATATCTGGTTGCCACTGCGTTTGTGTCTCCACATTTAAATGTTAATTCCCTATCAAAATTAGAATGTGCATGCCAGTTTGCCTGCTGACAATGAGGCAATGTAAAAATAAATAAGCAAACTATAAATAGATAAAATAGAGCCCATATGTAATTTCTCTACCCTTTTCTGCAAGGCCATTGGACCCAGCTAGTGGTGGGTTTCTTAGGCAATGGAAGGGTAGCAGAGAATGGAGGTGTACTCTGTTATATGGGAACCAACCTCTTTTGCTGCCTCTTTTCCCCCTGCAGGTAAAGCAGTTTTCAGGAACGCGTTCCTACTTTCTGCATCTGACAGCAGAAACTAGTAGTACCTACGGTTTTGCTGACTACCAAACACAGGCTTCCATGTGGGTGCTTTGAATTAGTTTTTTTGGTTCCCATATCATTATTCAGCTTTCCTTAATACTCAAAGTCCTTCCACAGCCTGAGTATCAAAAGTAACATATAAAATATAGAAGAATTAGTAGTTGTACTTGAAATGCATTTTACCCTGTTTTTGCTAATTTATTTACTTTGGCCTTCAGAGAAAAAAATAAGTCTGTTTCTCACTAAGCACACATAGAACAGGAGAACTATGTAAAGAAAATGCATTACTTTAATTAATATTGTCTTTACAATGCACTCTTTCTTTATCAGAGATCGAACATAGGTTTGGAGCAGAGATATACCCATTTGTAATTCAGATCTGATACTGTTTGCTCCAAGAGGTACTAAACCACTAATGTTAGTTAATTAGAACTTTGGGGCCTGATTTTCAAAGATGGCTGATAAAAAGCAATAAATTGTTATCATGAGCTTGATTCTGCAAAGCTTTCCCTCCAATGAAAAGGGCAGTTTACAGTAAATTGCAAACAATAGATAAGTGCTAACCTCTTATATTGGTAATTCCTTTAAGAGTAAATGGAAAAATGTATTTTCACAAGTTGTATGTTTTTAATTATCTACAAATATTTTTAGCAATTTTTGTGTGATGACTACAGTTGCTTTCCAGGGAAGAAGATAGTTTGTCTTTCAATCTACCCATAAGCCACTTGGGAAAATTAAAACTCATATTGCTGAATTTATTGAGATGAAGGTTGCCCACCTACTTAAACCTGAACACAATTCAATGAGGCTGCTAGATCAGTAACACATTTTGGACAGTCAGGCTTTAATTGTCAACCTATCCTCAAATCTTGGCAAGCTTCTTCTTTAGTTTGCTTCTGCAAAGATCCTTATATATCATTCTTTATGCAAACCTATTGTTTTCCATACAAGGATTTGGAGATGGCTCAAAGTACAAAGGAGAATGGCAGAATTTCACTTCCCGTTGCATCTACTCTAAGCAGCAAAGGACTGCCATGTACGGCCTGGGACTGAGCGTTTGAGTTCACCAGTCCAGTTTTGCAACCCTGGGCAAGACAGGCAAAACTGTATTTGTAAACTACAGATAATAATACATACTTGCAAATGTTCTGTGGGAGGCTTAATCAGTTAATACTGTAAAGCATTTGAGACAGCTATGTAGAAAGTATTGCTACTTTATCACACACTTACTAGCATTGTGATCTTTTTATTTGGCTTACTTTGCATGGGTGTAAATGAACGCTCAGATGTGCAAGTCCTAAGTCTTTTCCATGCAGAATAGTCCAGGCTCTACTAATCGCTTCTCATTACGTGTACCTAAAGCTCTTTTAGTACAGATATTAGGGAAGTTTGCCCATTAACCTATCTTGTCTACTTAATGGTTGTTGCTCTCAAGTACTGTGAATAGTTTCTAGTGGTGCAGAGCTTCAATTTGTAAAAAGATGTTGCTGGCTTTCACCTACCCAGTGCTGACCCTTCTGTTTTCCTGGGTCTTTTAACAACTGGTGTAAGTTAGAGTAACCTTAAGCTGTTTACTGCTATGCCAAGGAGCTGACCCTGTGCCCAGAGGTCACAGAATCATAAAGAGATGGGATGGTGGCCATTTATTCAATTTTTGCAGCTTCTCCCAAAACCAGGCTGTGTTCATTTCAGCTGAAGCTGTGGTTCTGGCCCATGGTGCATGGACACTGCTAATGTTGCAAGCACTGCCATAATTCAACTATTACATGTCGTAGTGGTAGTAAAATAATCTTATCTGTAACTCATCAGAGTTTTTTTTAATTGAATTTTACTTAACATGAGTGTTGAAAGAGTCAGGCTCAATATGCAGCCTTGACTTTGAAACCTCTGGCGTTTTGCGGGTGTTAGTCACATCCTTAACATTACAGTAATACAGTTTTTGTGGCTTAATATTTACATATTTTTATTGCTGTCTGAAAGATAAATGGGAAGAGGATGATCACAGGAGAAGCCTGGAGCAGGATTTTAATATGTTGAATTAAAAAAACATATATATATATATGGGAATGGGAACTTAAGGTCGTATAGGTACATTAAAGGCATTGGGAGACACAAAAGCAAAGACTGGCAAAGTAGCATTTAGTTGGCATACAGAAATGCACTATTTTGTGGAGTATGTACAGTGGGACATTTGAAACTGAGGGAAAAATATTCTAGAAGTTCAGGCACCTGAATCAACATCACCAAAGGAGTTACAGTTTTTACATATTTTTTTTATTGCAACTTTGTAGCAGTAGCATTTAAAACAAAATGCCTGGTTGGAAACTTCTACCTCCAGGAGCTCCTCTGATGTTCACTGGAATTTACCTGAATAATTCTGAGCAAGAAAGAGAAGACAAAGTGTAATTTTCCATCTATTTTGTGACTGACTTAAACAATCCATCTCATTTTAAACCACCTTGATGCACATCATTAAAGTCTCCGTTACCTGTGTTGCATACCCTGAACAATTAGATCTCGATTCACATGCGAACTCTCTTCCCTGTTAGTTTGTGGACTTGGGAGAAAGGTCCAGCTACAGGCGATGAGAGCTCCTGCCAAATTCTCTCCCCGACACCTGGTCTTGGCCTCCTCTGCCTGAGGAGGGAGATTTGCCCTTTATGACGCTGTTTCACGTCATGGATGAGTCATGGTAGAATGGCAAATGGTGCCTTCTGCAGGAAAGGAAGCATGTGTGTGCCCAGCACCTAGCAGGGACCAGGGTGTTTTTTCAGCTCTTTCACCTTTCTTACAAATAAGAGTGAAAACCATTCATGGGGGACCACTGCAGTGCAGCTATGTGGATATTGTGGGGTTTTGAAATCAGCAGAATTTAGAACAGGACAAAGAATAATCCAGCCTAACATTCAGAGAATCATGTCCTGAACTCTTACGAGCTCCTCACCTCAACAGACAGAAAGCAAGACTTTCATTGGTAGTAGCTGAATAAAAAGAGCAAGAAGAACATGTTCTACTAGGAAATGGGAAATTACCCGTTCTTATTGCCCTATCCCAGGGTCATTTCTAGGCTTTATTAAAAGAGGCAGTAAAATGGTACAAAGCTGAATTTGTCTGTGGTGAGTGCAAATGACATTTTGTTTTTCGGAAGAAGAAAATGCTGATGCTGCACAAAGGGATTTGAAGATAGCTGAAGGCAGAGGACTCCCTTGTATCTGTAGTCTTTTAATGTGTTTTAATGAAGAAGAAAAAGGCTCCATAGCTTAGAGTGGGGAAGTGGAGAGCACATGCTTTCTCTGATGCCAATGCCCCTGCGAAGCTTTTGAGTCTCAGACTGAACTGAGTTCAAGTGCAACCAAGGAGTGCTCAGAAAGAGAAGACCTGTCTCAATAAGATTAGCACCTCAGAGATATGCAGATACTGGCTTTGTGCTTATCTCATGGGAGAGGCCACTGATCTGATTAGGCCAGCAGACTTATTTAGAGGAACAAAATAATTTTGAAATTGTTTTGAAAATTATGGGAACAAATGCATGTTTTTTTCCCTCTGCTTTGATATGATTTGAAATGGCCAAAGGATCTGACTCAAACTTTCAAGGGGGTGGGGGAAACAAAAAACAAACCCAATACATTTACATCCCTTTTGGACAGATGCCAAACAAAGTAAGTACTGACTAGTGAGAGCATGTGAAAATGGGTTATTATATTGAAAATCAAATTAGTGCTTAAACTCTCATGTTTTCTTAGGGAAAACAATGATGTGATACAAGAACACAGATGGTGACCATATTCATTACAGTAAGTATCTTAAGTGTTCTGTAGGAGACCATTCTAGGCCTAAAATCAATTGTTTTAGTCTGAAGGGAAAAAATCTCAAAGTATTCTTATCTCTGTCTTTTAAGAGAGGGCACTTCAGGTATCACAGAAATAAGGCTGTTATTAATTTGGGCTGTTTCCCATAGGAATGCTAGGTTGTTGTGGAGCCAGAATTCGTGTTAGGACACATGCTTTAAGTTAATTGTTTGTGTGAGAGTAAATGGCTGCAGGTCAGGGTTGCTTGTTTAGTCTGGGAAAAGTACACAGGAGTACTTAACAGGGGAAATAAGAAAAAGGGAAGCTTTATCCTCCAGTGCTGAGTTTGGAATAACCAGTTCTAGATAGGTTCTGTAGGTTGAATTCAGGGAGTAACCTGGGTGGAGAGTTTGACTCCTTGAAAGCCAACCTCAGCATTCCAGTGAAAAAGGTCCCATTTGTGTGAGGTGATGATTGTCTTCTTCCTGATTCTGAGCACCTCCTGGAACCAGTGGGAGCTGACAGTGCACTGCTCAGGCACAGAGATGCGTCTTTCCCTGTTTTGGGATTTGGAATTATTTTGGGACTTCCTTAATGAATTCTAGTAAATTTTTCTGGCTAACAAAGACACCTTGTTAAACCAGGTAATCTAAGGAAGTAAATGAAAAAAGCTTTGCTTGCAATGTACGCCACCCTATTTAATTTGCGTTTCCAGCCTTCAACTCACTTATTGCTACAAGTGAGATCAAGCTGACTGCTTATTTTCTCAGCCTGCAAATCCTTTCCTTAGTTCTTTTTTAGAACTTTACAGGCTTCATTCTTAAGGCTTCTTGTACCACAAGTGCTTTGCAGAAATATATCTTGCCAGTCTTCCTTTTTTTTTTTTTTAACTTCAGGAAAGTTATCCTTTCCTAAAATGGAAAGGATAACACTAATTGTAAAGCACAACTGCAAATTCAGGACTAAGTTGTAATGCATTTGCTTCATATAAAGTTGTATTCGAAAAGCAGTCTACTGAATTTAACTTGAGGATTTGTGCAGTAAGGCAGTAGACCCCAGAGTGAGAGAAGTGTCACAGTTTCATCCTTAATACTGTATAAAGCAATTTTAGTACAAAATTTGAAAAATCTGTCATCCTTTATACCTTATTGTCATGTGTTTTATGAAGAACAAAAAATCCCCTGACATAGCTGTGTCCTTATAAGAGGACTTGCATATTGGGCAGAAAAATTATGATCTCTTAGAACTGCATTCTGATCAAGTGTGGATTTATGGAGTTAACCATTTGTAAGTAAATATGCAAGCCTTTTTGCCACATAGCAAGACTGACTTATACAGTGCTCAAAAAGAAGCCCCTAGGAATCAATTGGCTTTATTTGCAAGCAAATCTCTGCTTGCTACTGGTACTCTGAGCTCCAAGTGTCATTTTGAGATTCAGCAGCCGTTTATAAATAAGCTATAAGGGCTGAATGCTAAAAGGATAAAGTCTGTAACACTATTTTTTTTTTCTAAATTGAAAATGCCTATGACCATGTGGAACTTATGTTGCTCGTGTACGAATATGAGCTCTCACCAGAGGCATGGTTCACATTAAATCTCAGTATTACACCACCATGTATTTCTGCAGTTCAATGTGAAATAACATTATTCTTGAGCCAACCTGGTCAAGGTTGCGAATACAGGGGCAGAAACCTTAAATCTGCTGGCAGATCTGCTGCGGCCTATTGTATATCTGTGAGCACACCGCAGTGCTTCTGTTCCCATCTTCATCTTTTGTCTGCATAGCCTATTTAGACTGAAAAATCTTTGAGGCAAGAACTTTCCCACTGCGTTTGCAAAGGGGATCTGATCTCACTTGGGGCCCCAAGGCATTGCTGAAGTAAAAATAATAGGAATAATTGCATTCAAAATTGGCAAAGGAAAGAATATTTCTTTACTTTCAGAGACTGAATAAGTTGCTGCACTACATCCATAGTTTTCCTTTTTTTTCCAGGACATCAGAAGGCTTTTTTTCTCTTAATCAAATCTTTACATATCGCTTCCCTTACTCAGAGAAGGGACAGAGTGCTCACTATGTTACCACATGATTAACCAAAGTCCACAACACATGCAGAACTGAGGCTTAGGGATATTTTATAGTTTAGAAGTTTTATTTAGGGATTCAGAAGCTTACATTTTTCACCTCTGAAATTGGCTTTGATGTCCCTGTTCTGTTACTGTGTCATTATCACAGGGCTTACTTTGCATCAACAAAGTAAATATGGTTGAAAATTACTTTTGTTGTTTTCATGGGTTACCTGATGAAACTATATTAATTGACTCAAAACCTCACAACATGGGGATATTTACAAACAAAAAATGTAAATATCTTTTCTGTTTGTTGCTTATATGCTGCTTTTAAAGATGCAATGCTATAAGAGCAGAAAATAATCTTCAAGAGAAAAAAACGTGTCTGTCCTAAACAGTGCATGGGTTGGAAAAATTAAACAGAAATAAAAGGAGTTGGCAGCTGATATTGGCAGTTGCAAGACTTCACAGATTTGGGAAGAAAGACATGCCATGACTCCGCAACCTATGTTATCATCCAAAACAAAGAATCTAAGAAGTATGAGTTCATGAGAACTATGTTATGCTGATGAGGTACTTCATGGGGTATCTGTTACTGGGCTTTGCTCCTGCAAAAGCAGTATGCTGTCATGAAGTAAATGCTTTTCATTTACTTGCTCATATCTTCCATTATTTTAACTATTATTTACTTCTAATTTCATTATTCACAATTAATTTAAACCATTTGTGTTATAAAAGGAACATTCTGCTTTTTATTAATACATCAGTGTATTAATTACAAAAGTTTGATTTTAGAATTTAGGTGACTAAATTCTTCAGTTTTCAAATTCTTTCTTCAGTTGAATTTTAACTGATTAGTCTTCTCTATGCTCTGGACATTTATTATTATTGCCGAAAAGAAGGGTTTCTTGATGGTTCATTTTTGTGCATGGCACACCTCCTGCAACGTGTGAATATGCAGGGTAGTATAAGATGCACATTCTTTATGGTAAATTAGTATCTGTTGGATGATAACCTCTCTCCTCTCTGCAACTCTATTTAGGCTATGACATTAAACTTCTGCAAGATTATTTAAACTGATCTATGACCTTGATAGTCAACGCCTGATCTCAATCCCATGAAAGTCAATGAGAATATTCTTTTTCATGGGGACTTAGTTGGGTCTGATTAGAGCATTTCTGTGGTAGAGCATCTCCAGTATATCTGGACATTTCTAAAGTGGGTATCTTTGTTGATTTTCACCAGGGATGTCTCTGTTCACCTTGTGAAACTTTGAGTCAGTGCAAAAGACTTTTCGTCTGCCAGCAGCCTGCATCTCTAATTCAGTGAAGAACTTGGCACATGCCTAATGTCACCTACATGATCAAGTGGTTTGATGAACAGGAAAAGACAGCCTGGTTCACCTAAAGTTGATTTTAAACGTTTTGTTGAATAGGCCACTGAAAACATTAGAAGAAAAATGTGACACTAGGAATTGGTCACGATGTAAAGCTGCTCTCTGTTTTGTTTGCAAAGAGGAGATACAACTATTCTGAAAGTTAAATGGCCCATCAGACTATCATGGTTAAGATATTGAAGGAGCAACACAAAAGGGAATGGCCTGGTCTGAGTTGGCCTTTCCTTGTCCACAAGGTCTGTGATGGAGTTTTCTCACCTGCTTCAGCCCTTTAAAAAGTAGGTATCCAAATCTGAACTAGTTACTCCAAGGTCCCTTACATGTATCAGAGAGAAAGGTAAATCTTTAGGGAATTGTTTCTTCGTCCTGATTGAGATGGTTATTTTTTTTTAAATTAAATAATTTTGCCCTCAAATGCTTGTTTTCCTCTGTTGACTATGAAGGATGTTTACGCAGCCAGCTTAGGCAGAATGATTACACTGTAGAAATTCATATTAGATATGATGAATCAGGTCACTTTCCTACTGTTGAATTGACCAAAGAGGTTTCTTTGCTGTGGCTACCAAATAAATCCCCAAATTCAAAGTCTTTTTCTTGATTCAGACAAAATGTCTGATATAATGTCATGAACCCATTGAACTTACAGGGACTTAAAATGAAGACTGTGGTGGAGAGAAAAAAAACATATCCCTTTCAGTGTCTAGAAGAGTTCAGGCCTCTCTCTGTCTGTTTGGGATGGAAACATACTTTGGATCATCCCTCAGTTTCATATATTCCTTTTCTGTTGGAGAAACTAGGAAATATAACTATAAATAGAAAGAATTTTTCTAGGGAACCAGATCTGAAGATCTAGAAATTGTCCTCCAGTCATATATTCTTTCACGTAAGCTGAGGAGGAGGAGCAGAAAAGAAAGGAGTAAGGCATTGTAATGGCTTGTCTTGGGTGTGATTGGTTCATCCATTTCTCATTTAAGTTAAGTTATTACCTGGACTGGTGACAAGCTCCATGATTATATATTATACTGGTAGAGTTTATATATTTACTGATATATTTAATCAAATTACTCTGATTAATCAAAGAAATAAAATATTGGAGTGGAAAAAATAAACAACCCAAACCAAAACTACTGAAAGCAAAAAGCTGCAGGTTTCATTTCTCTGCATCACCTGAGTTGTATGGTTATACAAGTTCAGTTTTAGTTCTTGATCTGTCACTGAAACATACTTTTAATCAAAACAAGCAGAGGTTGAGAGGAAGCAAATGTTGATCACTCAGCTAAAGCATATTTTTTAGTAATAAAGTCAGAAAAAGCAGGTTTGTCACTCACTGAATCTGGGGATCTTAAAAAATGTTCCATATTCCAACAAGAATCAATTAGTTTCTCAACAAATCAGAGAAGTGTCAGCACAATTTAAATGAAATAATTTGAGAAAATTCTGAATCTACTTAACCAGAGCTGATCATGAGAGCAGGATAATTTTTTTATAAATATCTTGGTTCTGAAATTGGCTGTTGAACCTTATGAATAAACAGGTAGAATTTGAGCTTATATAGAACTGCTCTCAAGGGCACTCACTTCTCTAACAAAGAAGGGACAGGTAAAACTGGTATTTACTTCAGCGATGCAACATGTGTTTGGCAATATATAAAAGCTAGAGAACTTTGAAGCAGGCATATAGGACATGAAAAGAACCTAAGCATATAATATGTGGTGGATCTTTTAAAAGCGTAAAGCTATCTGTTGACCTTTGCTAATGAAATAAGGATTATATGGATACTAAACCACATGCAGTGTGTGCGTGCTGCTGCTCTGGATGTTTTCCAAATATATACTTCTTGAGTGCTACTAGATGGCTTGAAAAATATTTAAAGGGATTTTTCTCATTTTCTTCAAAATAAGTCTTCTTTTTAGACTGCTATATTACTGAATACTAAATTCCTAATGCCTTTCAGTGTGAAGTACGCACATTTAAGTGGATATGATATAAACGGCAGTGGTTTAGGGACTATGACGAGGAATGTTTGCAGAAAATATTGACAGTTCCTATGATACATTGATGAGACTAGAAGTTTGCTGGTCTACTTCAGCTATCAGCTGAAACATGTCTTAAGTTTGAAATCACAATGGACACCCACACTCCTGTCTTTCTAAAGCAACTGCACAGCATTTCCTAAGAAGAAGCTGTAACTCTTCCCTTGGATTCTTAGTAGTACAGAAGAGGGATTCAGCAGTTTTTAACTGCTGACTTTGCAGGTCACTTAAAAAGGGCTCAGTTTAGCACCTTCTGCAGTCTCTCTGCAGTGCACAAAGGGCTGATACAGAAAATCATGAACACAACCTCCTCTAGCTGTACGTTTCAAATCTTGCAAACACTTGTTGCATAATGCCCTCAGATTATAACCTCTCCTTGGTGTTCACATTCTGAAACTCTCGTTCATGTTCCTACTGTTTTGCATTCTGGTTTAATGCAACATACATGTCTCTGTCTTTGACAGATTAAATCTTGCAGGGATAATGTCTGCCTAAAACACTCCTCAGAGATTATTTTGAGACTAAGGCACTGACCATCTCCCCTTCTTCTTAGGATCCTACCAATGGCTTTCTCTGCATTCAGTGTTTCGCGTAACTGTCAAAGATCCTCCCATCTCCTTTTACCTCCTAGGTTTCTCTTCTGGGGTGTCTGTTGTCACCTCCATCAGTCACTATTTTAACTTGAAAACAAATCCTTCCTGGTGCCGTTCCTGCCCAGTTAACGTGTTTCAGGTTTTCACATTGTCCTCTTTCAAGTTCTTTCTTGAGAGGCATTTTCTGTAAAGCTTACAGAAAACATGAACCTGAGGAAGCTACTGATGTGTTCTGGCCACCTCCTGTTTTGCTGGCCAGTACTGCCTCCTCTGTTTGTCCTGTTGTTGTTGATCTCTGAGACTGTCCTTTTGGTTTTCTGCTCATGTAGGATAAAGAACAATGGGCTTGCCTTGTAGTATGTGGACAATATCTAGTAATGTCTGTGTGCTTTCAGGTGGCATCCTGCGAAAAATAGTAAAGAAATCAGCGCAAAATTGAACATATTTTATAGAAATTAAATTAAAATATATATATAAATTCAGAGCGTATGCTAAGTAAAGGACAACAATAATGAAAAAGAAAAAAGAGCTTCATAGACATACGGGTCCACTTATGGACTAATGAAAAAATCCTGCCCTATATCTCTCCAGCTGAGAAATGGCAGAGGCTCTGTTGTCACACATCATGAAGGCTCTCCCTGTGTAGCTGCTGTTGAAATTCCTGCACCTCCCCACTTTTACATTTGATATATATTTAAATCCTAGTAATCCTGGCTCTCAGCTAAGTATCAGTCCCAAAGAGATTTAGGATAGGGTAAGCCAAGGGTTGTGAGTCCATAGCTATGCAAATTCCAGATTCACTGGGGAAACGCAGCAAGAACTCCTAGAGCTTATGAGATGGAGCAGAGTTCAGAGCTTCTGGTTTTGAGGCAGATCATCAGTCTGAAATGCAAATTGCTATATTTGGTTTTCCTTTTTTAGTTATTACTCTTTTCGGTGTCTGATCTGGAGGGAAACTTGCAGATAATAGTAGTAAAACATTCATGTTGACATGCACAGACACGGACACCCGGACAATACTGCACGTAATTTCCATAAAAAGAATTAGGGAGTGAAGTTGCTTTGCCTGGGAAGAGTGTTATACTGGGCAAATTGCCACTGACACAAGCAGATGAAATATGTTCGGCCACCACAATCTCTCAAAAATAAATGCAAAGTGAGGCTGTCTGACTCAAATTCTTGTAAAGTGTTTCAAAACACTAGTTTCTACACTTTACTATGACTTTTTTTTTCCTACAAATCAGAAAAAAGTTGGTGTATGCTTACCGAGAGGGTGGCAGAGGGAAAGAAAAAGGAAGATAAATTTTTTTATTCTTTTTTGCGGTGGAGACACATACCATGGTGATGACCAGCGTTATAAAATTCTAGATAGTCATAACAGACCACAAAGGAGTCACAAAGTCATTATAGTCAGCGTATTAATAATCCTCATACTCTAATAAGGAGTGTCCAAATAGCCTATGACATCAGAGACATTTATAGCTCCAGAGGAACTATTAGATTTTATCTTCTCAAGAATCCTTAGATTAAAGAGTCCTCAACGAGACCTTGACACAATAAAACACAACAATTTCAGAAGAGTTGCTAAGTTCTATTTTGTTAATAATTTGCATACTAAGGAGCCCCTGTGGTACCCAAGTCCTTGGCATTACAGAACATGGACTCGGTACATACTGAGAGGCATTTACATTACCAGAGAGTCCATACACAGGAATTATGGAATATTATATCTGAAAAAGAAAACGAGCTTCACCTGAGTTTTAATTAAGAAAATTAGCACAAAATACCGTCTGTTATTTCTTAAGCCCATAAAGACATGAAATAGGAGGACAAACGAACTTCTCATGTAATCCTGAAGGCTGGATTCTCAGATAGTTGCATGACAGTAATTCCTTTAACCTCATTTATGAGGATACTATCCTTAGTCTTTGTACTCACTCACAGCATCACAAATGTCTTGGTGTTATATGTTTGCTTATGTAACCCACAGACCAATATGTTTTCCTGCAAAAGCATGAATTAAGGAACAAGCAGGTGCTTTAAGACTGAATCTCTCTTTTTTTCTGTGTGTCTGAGTAAGTGACATCCTTAACCTGACTTTAACACTGTGCAAATATTTCTCTGTAGGTGAAGAGTTCCCTCTTTGTGAATAGTTTTATGTGTGCTGGAGAAGAATTAATGTCTCTGCATAAGATAAGAGAAAGAGAATCAACCATGACTGTTGGAGGGAGCTTCACTCTAGATAGTGGGAAGACTTTTTTACTCTGCTGAGCACAAGTCCTGCTGTTAATAATTGAAGGTTGCTTTGTGGAGAAAGGAATGTCCATATCCATCATTTTGAAGATGAAATTTTTCAGGTTCTCTCTGTTTTATGCCATATCAAACAATCCTACAGCATCCAATTCACAAGTCGCATGACCAGCTCCAAGTTTCTGGCCTTTGAAAAGTTTGCTATTTTGACTTAAGTATTGAGATACTTCTTTTCTATTACAAAGAAGATGCATCTTTTGAGGATTCAAAGAAGCAAAAAAGAATATCCTCATTTTCCTTGACAGAATGCTTGCTGTGTTCTCCATGTTGAAGACTGGCAAATATGAACAGACAGGTTTACCCTTTTATCCCTTCTTGTTACCCAATGTGGCTTTTAGGTCTTTCTCCAAATGAAGCACTCTGCAAGACATCCAAAGATAAAAGAGAAGGAGAATGAACTCACCTACATAGAGCTTATGAAGGTTTTAACATTTTGATTGATGTTTCTGTACCTGTGACACATATTTTAAAACTCTTCTACAACTGTGAGTGAAAATACTTTTGCGAACACTCAAAGTGCGTGCATATGTGTGTATGAAAACCGCAGAACAGAATAAAATTTATAAGTTAGAGGATAGGCACATTCTGTTATTGATTGTTGTTATGCAAGACTTGTAAGACTTCTATGATGGAATGGTGGTAGCAGGAAGCCTTAAAAAGTGATGTGGTCCTTGCATGAGTTTCGCCTAAATTTATCAGTTTGCTGGGGTTTTTTTGCTTGCTATTCCAAGAAAGAAATTAACACCTTGTCAGCATGGCAGAGGAGAGAAACACAGTAAGTCTTCATAGATCATTGACAACTACTGATCTCTTGTGCACTGTAGGCAGATTGCTCTAAACAGGAGACCTAAATTTATCTCTAGCTAATAGATAGGCAAAGAAAATGAAAGCCCTGATATGCACTTACTGTAGAGGGGAGAGCTTCTGCATCCCTAATCCCATGGGATCTTCCTTCTGTATGAATAATCTTCTATAAAAATATTCTTTAAAGAAGTTATTTCTAATACAAATGAATTTTGGCCATTTGCAAAATGAATCGTAGAGTTTATTGCTCTTCAAAGCATTTGGCAGTGAGAATGAAAATGAGTGCAACTGAAATTTGAAGAAAAGTATCTGCAAAGAGCGGGAAAACTGTGGTCAATGGTTCTTTGAAAGACTGAAAAAAGTTATGCAATATGAGCACATCTGCAGAGACCAAGTGGATGCACTTGTTTCATCATTTGAGATAGTCTAGTTGGTTTTTTTGCAAGTTTTGCACAAGGCTTTTTCAACAAGGGCTTGATCTTTTTTTCCTTTGCAAGCACTGACTTTGCTATCACTGTTGTTATTGCTGTGCTACTGTTATCATACTGATTATTGTCACTGTGTATGTGTTTGTTGCTTCCTGTACAGTGTATAACTTTTTTTTGCAGGCAAAAGCCAGAGCAGCAATCCCATTTTAATACAAACCCCATTAAAAGCTGCCATTCTTAAATTAGCTCAGCAAAAAAGTGCATTTTATAGTCAAGCAAGCAGTAATTAGACACTGTGGCTATGAGTGGCCCTTGTGGTGTTTGGACCAAGTCCAAATGTACCTTCTGTCTGTCTCTGACACAGGCAGACAATAGTAGTATTATTTACTGTGCTGGCTCTGTGTAATTCGACAGGCCAGCTGCAAGAACAAAGAACCACTAACATTTTGCCCAGCCCTATTCCCAACTGAAGGCCCATCTACATTTCATAAATAATTTCCTAAAATACTGGATTCTTTTTCTTTTCTATAGCCTTTACTGTGCTAATTTAGAGAATAAAAGTTAGCCTTGCAAACAGTATCCTCTTCCTGTGCTGACATTCATGTATTTTCAGTTTTTGGACACCATCCCTATATTGACCCCAGAGTCATTGTTGTGTATGGCTTGTCTCCTTAGCTGTGCCCAGGAGTAGGGAACTAGCCCTGTTACTGGCTTTCCCATGATTCTAAAGTTATCAAAAAGGTTTGGGGATGGGCCATTTTACTCCATCCAATAAGCGACTGACCTCCTGTGATGTTATTCAAACACAAAAGTTTAAAAGGTGTTCAGGAAGAGCACCCCTCCTACATAGCCATAAGCAACATATGAATGAACACAAGAGGGAGTATTAGGTAATAGTTAATATTAGGGGGATTAGGATCAAGGGATTCCTGGACCTAATATTTTCTTTAGCTTTGACTGTGTTTTTACATCCTTGGGCAGCTTTTCAAAATGTAACCTATCCAGAACAATGAAACAGCATGTGAACAACCACACCTCCAACTTAAATCTGTTGTACTGCATTTCCAACCAAGGAAAAGTTGAGAAGAGCTGTTACCTGTGCATTTTTTTGCATATAACCTCAGGCTTCCTGAAAGTTCAGGCAACTGAAGTGCATCTTTAAAATGGGTATAACGACATCTCATTAGGGACATTCTTCTCCTTCCATGAAAGGATGCCCCCTGTGAGAGTTTTTTCTTCAGCTGGCGCTAGCATTTGGAGAGCTGATCCTTTAAATGTAAAATATGTCCTTTCTTGCCATTAGTGTCTTCTATTTTCTCATCCGCTTTCACTGGTATCCTCCTCACCGTCTTTTGCTGCCATTTCCCATAGGGCATGCAGGTACATATGTGAGAACGTCCACAGGTGAGCAGCAGGCAGTGGGAAGGGACTGGAAGCTCAGTCCTCTGATAGCTGTGCGCTGGGCAGGCAGGTTGGCGGGAAGTGGGTGGAGGAGGCAAATTAATTGCAATCAGTAAAGAACTAAAATAAATTACTCCCTTAGGAGACAGAGAGGAGATGGGAATTCTGTGACTCACTGTCCCATCACCGTTCCTCCAGGGCTTCTCTTAGAGTGCTGCTGCTACATGCCAACCCTTACACAAGGCTGAAACAAAAGGCTCGCTCTCCCCTTCACAGAGTGCAATTTCCACGAGGCATGGACATGCTGCTTTTGTTCACAGATGTATATGAATATAGCACACATGCCCACGGTGTTCTGTAAATAATAATCATAGTACTTACAGAGTTGGGCTGAATTCTGTCAGGTAAAGATTAAGAGATTCTCAGCGTTGCATTATTACACCAAACTGCATCTGGCCATGTGAAACACATATAGTGACACTACCCTTTGAATTTTTAAACGTGATCCTAGGAATCCCTTAAATAATTTGTTAGGTGCTTATCAGAAACCTCTTTGCCTATTATTTAGTCGGGATTTATAGACAACTATGTCCCAGCAAAAAAAAGCTTTCCAAGTGGCACAGTGTACAGGTAAACGCTGACCGGCACCCTCAGAAAACACACTGCTAGGTGAAATGATAGAAAGACAAAAACAGACTATGTGGTTGCTAATCAGCCAACTGGGGCATGCTGGAAACAAGGCTTGGTTTCTTTTAACTATTCCGGCCCCTGGGAATACACTGCTGCCTGAAACCACTTTGACTGCCCTCAGTGTTGAGCATAGGTGTTCAAAAAGATCTGCTCCAGTGCTTACTGCTTCAGTTTGGTTTGATGGACTTACAGATAGCCTTTGATTTATGTTAGGAATTGCCCAGAATGAGCTTCAGTGGTATCTAAAATGGATAAGCTAATTTCCTCATAAGTAGAAATTGCCTTGATTTCACAAAAATCCGGACCTCCAGCACATTCGTACACATCTGATAAATTAAAAACGTTCATCTGATAAATTAAACAACACTAAGCCAGGCTGACAGGACTTATATTTATATATATTCCTTTATTTTGCAATGTGTATTCGCCTAAATATGAGCCAAATTTAAGAGCTCAAACTGAATTAAAACACCCAGCTTGACAAGAGCTACCACAGATGACAAATTCCTGGAGAAAGCTGAATTGCAGGTACTGAGGTACAGACTTGATTGCCTGCACAGTGAGAGAGCAAGCGCCTTTTCAGGATGTGGGCAGGGTCCTCAAAATTAGGCATTAAGATAAATCTCTACTAGGAGGTACATGCTAAAGATGACTAGAAAACTGGAATCCCAAGTTGGGAAAATTTATTTTGGTTTTGCACTTCATCAGAATGAAAAATTAAAGCATTTGTAGGATTTTTCAGAAATAGGAATTTCACCTTCTCTCTCCATCTGTATTAGCAAAGAATCCCTATGTGGAGCACACACTCAGTGCAGGAGATCCTCGACAGAAGAGTTTGTGTGTTAGCTGATTTGGGTTACAAAACAGTCTCCAATACAGAAGGTGAAAGATCTAGTTCCTACATTTTTGCAGGAGAGGTTTTACAGTTCATTTTTTGTCTTGCAAAGCCCTTTTTTGGTGAAAGATCCACTGAACTTGATAAACTACTGTGAAAACTTTGGAATTTTGTAAATTGGTATTTTCCAGTAAAAAGTATTTCGTCAGAAAAAAAATCTAAAAGACAGGCTATGAGTTGGCTGCACATTTTTAATTTTGTATTTCTAATTTATTCCTTTGATGCAGAGAATTGATAGAGTGATAAGGAATAATAGAATTGGACCATATTTTCATGTTTTTCATATTTCATCCAGATTGTTCCTATCCCCAAACAAGGACAGTGTTACTTTCACAAATATTGTTTTTAACCTTAGGAATCATTTGCTTCTTTAACAGCTGGTTTAACTGTTGTTTTTGAGGAAACCTCACCAGAAATTGCTTTTGAGTGTGTAAATACATTCTGGTTGGTGCTTCAGCTGGCCCATCTGACCACAAACCACAATGATAAGGCTTTAGCCAGACCTCTCATAGACTCCCTTTTAAAAACAGCCACAAATGATGGGGATAAGTATGGTCTTCTGGCCACAGAACAATAGTCCTTAACCATGAATAACCTTTCTACATAACACTGACTCATTGTTGAGGCTATTAGAACTGTAATTCCTCGGTTTATCATATTGCTGCTCAGGAATACGTATTTTTTCTTTTCTATTTGTAATAGTACAAAACAGGACTTTGTAGTTCTAGTAAGAGATGGTATATTGACAAAAGCTGCTCTAGAAGTGATAATCCTCTGACACTATCCCAGGACTGTTAGCCCATCCAGTCAACAGACTCTACTTTGCTAAGACAAGGATAAATGAAATGACAGTTTTATAACTCACCCGCTTAAACAACCAAACAAGAACACCTATTGCACTGTTACAGATGGTTTTATTTCAGATGGGATGCATACTTCTCTTTCACAGTGTGAAAAATATATAGTATATTAATAGAAAGATCTTAAATACATTTTAATTCATTGGAGACAGGTATCAGACAAATCCGGAAGCCATTTTCCTGTATCTTCCCATCATTTTTTCCTTTTAAAACAGTGGGAAAAGTTATATTTTGACTGGAAGGCAAAAAGAAATAGGCAATGCTTCATAAAACATCACTGCTAAAAATTTTAAATTTAAAAAAATCATTTAACCTTTTGTATGTGTCTGTATGTGCTATGGTTCTTTCAGCACTGCCATGTCACTCCTTAGCCTCATGATCTTTTATTAATGTTTGCTGTGTGTGAAAAGTTGATAATTACTAGTAAAGATCATCTGCCTCACAGGCACCTTACAATTTATCAGTAGATTATTATACAATTTGACCTTGTCCATAAAAGTGCACATCACATAATGTAAGAGGAAGAAAGTGTCCTGAGAGAGTAAAATTAGCAGCCAGTAAATCTACTCAGTGTCTAGTCTCGTATTGCATATGATGCTGACGTGTTTCTATGTGCACAAATGTGTTTGTGTGTATTTGTAAGCAGAAATAAACACCCTTATTTATTTTTTGTAACACACATTTCAATGCCCATCTCTATGCTCTGAACAGTTCTCCTGTAACTTAGAGTGCACCATACTGCAGTGAAGAGTGCCTATTAATATCCACAAAAATCACTGGAGAATCAAATATGAATTTAATTAAAAGGAATTAATACTAAGGTATTTCATCTGATAAGAGGCAGTATCAGTTAGGGACTTACTAAGGTATAGTTTGTAGTCACCGGGGCTTTGGCTTATCTTGCTTCTTCCTGTTTTTCTCAAACCACTGTGTGTGGGATATGTGTGCTGAGGATTGGAACAGCTAAAAGCTACAGGCAACATTCTGCTTTCTGTTACCCCAGAACAACCTTTTTGATTTCCAAGAGGGTGCAGCCAGGTAACTAAGCACAAAAATGCAAACAGCTGCTGTATCCCATCCCAGATGTGGGGCAACTTTCTTGGTGGTCAGAGTGATTTCTGCCTGTGGAAAACTTTTGAGATAAAAGAGCTTCAGTATGCAGGGCTCAGATTTACCATCCTCCATATGTACAAACTGTAGCTACAAGAACTGATGAGAGGGATTCCAGGGCAGAATTTATCCCTTCATCTGCTGTATGTCAAAAGATATTATTTTTGTAAACATGCTGATTCTGCCTCTCATGAAAGGATGAAAACTACTTCTTTCTGGAGGGTGAGACTGGACCTTAACTGTTGTGATGACTGACAAGAATCCAGATCTCTCAAAGGATGGGCATTACTTTCACTTTACCTGGACTTGTACGTGCTCACAACGACTTTGTCAGCCAATGGCAGGAATGTTCTCAGCTGCTCCTTGTTTGCTAATGACAAAGCAACATCTAAACTGCAAGTTTGATTCTATTTGAAGGTCAACATGATTGACTAATTCTAAATTCTGTAATTATACTAAGAAAGCAGAGTTAAGAAGCTGCTAACCTGTATCATATGGAGCCAACTGTGAAAATCTAATGCTGTTGTTTTGAAAGATTTCTGTTAAGTGAGCAGCAAGTGACTGTTACCATTGTGGTAATGACATGGTGTTATTAACAGGATGTGGCACAGATGAAATCTATAAGAAAGACCTTGCACTTTTGAGGGATGTTAAATAACAAAATTACTTCAGGTCACTCGTTTTTAGGAGCAGTCTTCTCCCCCTTCCAGAAGACACAACCACACACATGCACAGCCTTCCTTCCCCTCTTCCCCCACTACAATTGGAAAAGAGCTTCACTCTCAAGCTAGTAACACCGGCTTCTGGAGCAGATGAATCATTTCCAAAGAAGTCAATGTAATATGTGACAGGCCCAAATAAGCAGATAACTGTAACATTACAGGGATTTTAGTGATATCTTTTTCCAGAATAGATTATCATGATTCATTTATATCACAGCGGTTCCAAAAAGACTGATTCATGGATCAAAATTGTGTTGGTGTTAGGTACTGGGAATACATGGAGCAGCAATGCAGACCTTGCCTTCTCTGGAAACATTGCTGGGTCCCATTGCCACCTCCCTGATATTTTGATATTCTTTTTCCCTCGAGCTGTGTGCTCTAAAACTAACCCTTCCTGCTGTTCCTCAACTGGTGAACCCACTGCCCCCAAACTTAAAGTATTCAAACTGTTTTGAGAAAAGTCTGTTTCAGTTCAACTCTTTGCCCAGCCTTTTCCAAACAATTGCTCCTACTGCTGCTGCGCCGAACAGCCTTATCACAGCCCTGTGTTTAAGAGGCTGACTTTTTGTGTGCTTCGTTTATAAATCCTGTTGGTGGAAACATTTCTGTAACTGGACCCAGTAGGAGTCTGACACTCGCATTGTGACTAGCTGTTTATTGTGCAAGCTGCTGACTAACTCACAGTAACTAAAATATAATTTTCCAAAATAGACACAGATGACAAACAGATAATCACTGCAGAGAGCCAATATAACTAAGGAGTACACTCAAGGCTCTTTTAGGTGTACTTCACAGGCTCATTATAATCAGCAAACGGATCTTAACTCAGGCTGTCACCTACTCAAAACTATTCCTTATTTTCAAGGCTGTGTCTCATTGTGCCACTTCAGATAAAGTAAAGGGGGTCCAGTCATGTGCTTTGGTACCACTTAGCTCTCAGATGGCATTCAGACACAGTTCTTTTCTGCCCCCAAAATCCCTGTGACTCCTTCATCCAGTCTTCCCAGCTCCTGCTCTGCCCGAGGAGCTGGATTGCTAGGGCCAGGGCAAGCGGGCTCCCTGCCTACCAGGGCTTCAGGAGCTGCTCAGCCCTTTAAATCCAGGGTGAGGAGCCGCTACTTCCCGCCTCTCAGATTTTCCTGCAGCCAGCTTTACACTTACATCAGTGCACACCACTTACCGAGTCTCTCAACATGGCTACCCTGTATGGCCTTGTAGCCATTATTTCCTAACAGAGATAGCAGGAAGACAGTCATACTTCAGGAAGATTTGAACAAAAAGACCTAAGATGATGGAGATTAAAAAGTATTCAGCTGATACACAAGCAAACAAAGGAAAGCAAACACCTTGACTTAACTGAGAGGGCACAGGGCAAAGATATCACCAAAGAATTCAGTTATCCTTGACTAGAATAAATAAGTAAATCCCTTGAGAACGGGACCTTGGGCACTTAAGCAAGAGTAAAATAAATTAAAATCCTGTGTCTGATAAAAAAATACAATGTAGCTTCAGTGTAAGATTTCTTGCTACCCTAAGGAGGCTGTTTCTGCTGAGGCCTTTGGTGTTCATCTGTCTCATTAAATGAAACCTGTAACAGAAAGAAACATCCTCACGCACCTTAATAAATACGCATACATTTTTAAAAGTATCTAGGTTGGAGAGTTTCAGTTAGATTTAGGATTCTAGGGCTGATGTCTAAACTCTGGGTGCAGATGTCTCACAGCTCTTTGTGTGGTGACCCCAACCTGGTGGTGCTCATGAAAGTGCTGCAGAGGCACCAGCATGGCCTGTTGGGGTCAAAGCCACTTCCATGGCTCTGTGTCCCTGCCTCAGCACCCAGCCTAGTATGTGCACATGGTGCTGTGAATAAAGCCACTGCAAACCCTAAGGTGGGTTTCCAGACATGAGCAGATTTTCATGGCAGATTTTGAAAAAGATAATTTTTTGCCAAATGTGGAATGAAATTAAATCCTAGTAACTGGGGGAAAGAGATTATCTATCAATCTATCTATCTGTCTGTCTGTCTATTTATTGGTGTTCTGTCTCCCAAGAAATGAAATTATGCTGTGGCAACATCTCTTATACAAATCATAGCACTAATATGAATAATTTAAAAACAAAGTGATAGCAAAACTCCTGAAAAAAATGTTCGTTGCAGTTTTTCACATTTTGTGAGGGTTTTTTTAGCTTCAGTTTCATCAAAACCCCAATTATCAACAGCTTTCCACATGCAGTCTAAAAAAGTTTTGACATTAGGGATGTCAGCAGCAGTCGGAGGTGGTGTCAGAGCACCTGGTGCGGAGTGCAGCAGGCTGTCTGCCCCAGTGTGAGAGGCCGTGTGACACATCTTTTCAGAAAGGCACAGTATCTTTTTCATTGTGACTTTTCCTTCTCAGATTAGGCTGTTAACTCCCTGGTATCTTTCCATTAATGCCTCTGCTTTGCAAGCTATTTCTCACTCTCTGATCAGTTTGGGAATCACATTTGGGATTGGGCTGTGTAAGGGAGAGACAAGGCTGAGGAGATATTCAGGCTCAGGAGATATTTAGACATTTTATGTTCAGACACATAGTATGTAACATTTTCTATCACTAAAGAGAGGGGAAGAGGTAAAGAGGGAAGGAAGAAAAGAGGGAGGGAGGAAGGAAGGAAGGAAGGAAGGAAGGAAGGAAGGAAGGAAGGAAGGAAGGAAGGAAGGAAGGAAGGAAGGAAGGAAGGAAGGAAGGAAGGAAGGAAGGAAGGAAGGAAGGAAGGAAGGAAGGAAGGAAGGAAGGAAGGAAGGAAGGAAAGAAACTCTCTCACATTCTGTGTGGAATGCTTCTCTATTACAGAGCATGAGACAGTAAAAACTTATTTGAATATAATGTGTTCCATAAAGACAGCAAAAAGCTAATTTTCAATCTCTGTAAACAGAAAGAGAAGAGACACTGCTACACAGACTCACCTTAGCAGAATTGCTCAAATTTAGCAATGAACCTGATAGATTTACATGATGCATATGCAGCAAGGCTCTTTGTCTTCATGTCCTTGTGCTCATTATAAAGGCATGGAGGCAGATCATGGTTTATAGAGTGATGATAAAATATACCATGGCACCTGGGCTCCCTGCAGAGCTCTGAAGATTTATCTGTCTTTAGATGAGGTACTGTACAGGCATGGCTCACTCCCATCATTGCACTGGTGAACTTAAGCCTAGACTTGAAAGGATCACTCATCTGGCGAGAAGAATAATTTAGCCTTTACCCATTCCAGAGTCCTACCATGTCTGTATTTTAATAAAGGACATCAGTTTACACAGTTGTGCTGAACTGTGTTTTTTGGTTGTGTGATTTAAACTATGTGCATTAGGACATCTAATGGTAGTTTTATCTCTGCAGAAGCCCTGCTTGAGTTGAACAAAGCATGTCTGCTCTTTATACTAATGCTCATAGAAGACCTTGAAGAAGGGTACATGGCTGAAGCCAGACTGTAAGCAGAGCAGTAAATCCATGACAGTCTTAAGCATTTTCTAAGCTTTATACTGATACCTTACAGTCTTAGTTATATTTGTAAGAAAACTAGAAATAGAAAATCCTTCCCTGCTCTGTGTTTGTCATGGTGCAAAAATGCATTTTTAAAGGAAGATATTTTATCAAGCCTATGCATTTGAAATTACTTTATTAATGCAATCAAAAATAATTCTTCTAATTGTCCAGAAACTCAGATGCCAGTCTTCTTTAAATAGGTGTAGAACTGATAAGAAATGAACCTATTCTCTTTTCTAAGACATGATTTTCTGAAGCTAACTGACAGGTAAGAGAAGGGGAGTTTTAATATTTGTTAACTTTTACAAACAATTAATATGATGATCTGAGGAACGTATTCAGTTTTGATGTTAAAAATGTGAGCACAATGAAATTTTGATTAGTCAGAAATTATCCTCTTCACCTGTTTATGATATGGGAAGGTAGGATTGTCTAAAATAAGATGCAGAATTTCTTGTTATAGCCCTTGATATACAGAGAAGAAAAGAAAAATGACCTTTAAAAGATGTGGATTGAAAGAGATGACACAACATATAGCTTACTACTAGGATCCACAGTACATCATTCATGCTTACCACTGGGAAAAAGTATCAAACCTCCTTAAATTCAAGCGTGATATTACTTGTGCAACCAGAGCAGCTTTAGTGAGACTTCTTAAGGGAGTAAAAAAAAAATGTTTTGGAACTTTTTGGGGTCAGACCCTCCCAAGTCTTGGGCCGTAGAAGGATCTACAATACAGTGTAGGGTTTAAATTAGGTCTCCTGAGATCTTCAGGGAGCATAAAACAGTAAAGAATGTATCTATGCTTGTAACTTTAGGTTAAGAAGCAGAAAAATAAATGGAGAAATCTTTCTTCAGGGGCCTGCCAAGACATGTTATTTATAGTTCTAAAACCAGTTCCATTCTATTTTGAAATATTTCCATGGGGAGTAATTTCTAATTGCAAGACTAAAAATTGAATAAATGGCTCCTGTGTGTTAATGAGCACCTGTACCCTTTCTAGGTGTCTGGGAGTGCCATTTTCCCTCTGTGCTGTCTCATCACATTCTTCAGCACTACTGTATAAAGATTTTTCTCCACTTGGTCAGTCCTCCTTATCCTGGTAGTACAGGGAAACTGGTCTTCCCACTTGAACAGCATTGTGGAAGTCTGAGAGCCACTTCCTCACAGCTGGACTTCCAAACCTATAAAACACATTTCTTTGTGGTTGCTTGCTCATGAAAGAGAATGAAAGCAGAGTAAGTCAGGGTTCTTTTCATTGTACAGAGAGCCTGACATCTGGCAAGCATCTGGTTGGGAACTCTTATCAGGAAGGGTGGTGGTTAGCACATTTTACAGGTATAGAACCTTTAATCTGCAAAAGATTGGGGTCAGAGCTGATTAGGCATTATGAACTAGGCTGGTTTTTACCAGAGGAAGTAGGTGGCTTTACAAGTAGAGGACAGCCAGAGATCTGCTTCTTTTTCTGGAGGTACTCTTGCAACTCTACATTAGGATGCCCCGATACTGTGTTGCCAGTTATAATGGCAGTCATAATGACTCAACAAAACAGTGCAACTCTCTAGTATAAAGTTTTTACTTGACAGAGACACTGAAAATGGGAGATGGTCATGGTTTTGCCTTCTGGTTTTAAAAACTGAAAGTAAGCTGCTTTGTAGGCTATGTTGACTCCAGACACGGGTTTCCATTAATGTGGAAAAAGAGAAGATTATGTTTGAAGACATGGCAGAGTGGAGGATTACAGCCACACTTGCACACATTAGACCTTGCACAGCATTTCAGTTGCTTTTGCTATTGTAAAACTACAGAAGAGCATTACAGTGTGAATGGCAGCTGCTGCTTCTGCTTATCTAGTGATGGCAGCTTCAGAGAAGGAAAAATAAACCGTACTGTAGGGTGGCCAGAGAGGTGGTGGGGTCACCATCCCTAGAAGTATTGAAAAGATGTGTAGATGTGGCACTTCAGGGCATGGTTTAGGAGACATGGGAGTGTTGGGCTGATGGTTGGACTTGATGATCCTAAAGGTCTTTTCCAACCTTAATGATTCTATGATTATTAACAAGGATGATTTCTAACTTTTAGGGAAAAATTGTGTCGTGTTCCTAATCCTGCCTGAGGCAGGAGCAAAACTGTAATGCTGCTCTGCATCATCTTAGGGAATGGTGGTATGTGCAAAATGTTTATACCTGCAGCAGAAATGTTCTTTCAGGTACACGTCTCTTGCAGGTACAGGCAGAAGTGGGCATGAAAAGGATACCTGATGATGGCAAAATAAATATATGTTGTCTGAAAATTTAGGAACTGCTTCCTACAACTAGGATCTCACTCCCCTAACAACCTCATCTTGACTGGGAGAAGCCACTAGCAACCCTAGCTATGGCCTATCCCTTGGCCTTAAAGTTTGCTACTTAGATCATTTTGCCTTCAGAAAGATCAGGAGGAACTTCTGCCCTTTTCTGCTTTCTTTCTTGTGCAGGGCCCATGCTTCGCCAAGCAGCATTTATTCCTAAATAATGTAATATCTCAGGGGTTAGGAAGAGAAGAAAACATTTTGTCTAGAAGGGATGACTAATCAACCCACAGGCCCTTTCAGAGGAGATCAGGTGTATAGGCAACAAACACATTAATTTCAATTTTTATTTCACCTCATAGAGGTGAATTTGCAGAGGCAATAACAGATTGTTGGGGTTTCTTTCATTCTCTGACCCAGGGTCATCTCTGTCTGAAAAAACCCACTGAACGCCTTATAAGGTGGACACAGCTTTGGGGTTTATGTCTCAGCCAACTAGTGTTCATAAGACTGTTATACCTTTTGTTCATGAAGACAGGAATCTAAATTTCACTAGTAACCATTCACCTACAAAGAATGTGGATAAGCACGAAGTTTTTAGGCTATTGCAGTGCTCTTCTACTACTGCTGGGATGAAAACTGGGAAAATGAGGGGGGGAAATAAATTGGTGACTCTCTATTTGGCAGAAGTAAGGGTAAAACTTAGTTGATCAGCTATGGATCTTTTGTAAGGAGTGGATCTGAAGTGAACATAAAGAGAAGATTCCTGTGGACAGCTTGTGCAGAGTGGCTATGTTAAATTCAGGACGTATAATATTTCTGGACTTGTTGATAAAGTGATGCTAAATGTCTAGTGTTTTACTGCATGAGAGTTTAGTGGTGCTGACTGTCAGGTAGTTGTAATTTGGGTGCAAATCAGAATTTGGTGTCCCAGTCATAATCATTGGTGAAGTGACTGTCTCAGAGTTCAAAAACACGCTTTATTTCTGGCCTCAATCATCTAACTACAATGTTCAGCCTTTAGATCATTTTATATCTTTTGGGTTTTTTTTTAGATTAAAGTAATTTGTTATTAGTTTTTTCCCATGTAAGGGAATGACTGATTGTGAACAAATGGCCCTTTAACCTTTTCTAAATGGAATAGACTGAGCTTCTTGAACCTTGCACTGTAAGACCTATTCTTTAATACTTTAACCATTACCTCAGCTTCTCACTGACCCTCTCTAACTTATCTAAAATGAACCTAATTAGTCACCTAGCCCAGTTGATGGCTATTTCAAGCATCTATGTAAGATAACTGTAAATATAAGCTCATCAAACTGCAGAACTTAAGGGTGATTACAAGTTTCTACTGTACTTTGTGTGACTTGTACAGATCTGAGCTCCAAAAAAGAGTTGCCTGAGGAAAATATTTTCTGAAAATGCGGTTATAAACTAGATTTTCTTTTTCCCATCCAGATGTCCACAATGACAAATGATTTGTAAGACACAGCACTTATTAATTTGGCTTTGTAATTTCCTTGTAAGAGCTACTCAAGCATCACAATCAAAAACAGGAAAAAGACATATCGCAGGATGGACAGAAACTCAGATTTGGGGGTGCGAGTTTACAAATGGGTCTTGTCCTCACAGAGGCTCAAATGAAAACCTAAGCATTGAGGTAAAAGAAAAATCCAGTTTCTATCAGCATAGAAAAATGTTCAGATGCACCGGTGGGAATACAGAAGACCAACTTAGTGAGCAGCTGAACTGCTGCAACCTGTTTTCCTATGAATTCATGTCCTTTGCACTCTAAAAATTTCTTTAGTCCTACCTGCAATAAATGCAGTTGTGTAGTGTTGTAATGATGGAATAAATGCAGTAGTATAAGCTTGCATGATGGACTAGCTGGTTTTTACCTATTCCTTGGCTGTCTGACTGTTGCTGACAGAAGGTGTAATAGCTGACTTCTGCCCATCTTTTCTACAGTGGAGGCATTTCTTTCTGTTTGTTTCCCCTAGGTATTCATCAACTTTCACAAAAGTTACAGAAAATTAATTATCCTTCAAGTTTTACCTCCTCATTCAGATTTGTTTGAAATTCTCTACAGATTAAAGAAGGTCTATTGTGCAGGAACTGACAGACAGGCTGGTCATATGGGTCACATCTCCTTTGGAAAGCAGGCTCAAAAATAGACATAAGGAAAAAATAATGCAAAGAACCTGAAATAAGTCCCTTCAATTTCTCTTTCATTTTCTCTCATTTACAATTTACACCTTTTCTTGAATTTGAGGTTCACTCAGTTTTAAGATCATTTAAAACGTGAAATTAAAATTTTCATATGTGTTAACTGGTGACCAGCACTTCATACAATTTTCATCATAAATCACATTATTTCTCTGTGTTGTTTACAAGAAAGAAATCTAAATGGGTCAAATTCTTCTGTTACCTTCTGTTCCAGGTGCCAGTATTTCACTAGACATGAGTATATGCAGTTCATTAAAAGCTAAATATTCTATATTGTTAAATGCTTTGTGGAATGGAACTTCTAAAATGAACTGCCAAAGCATAATATCTAAGCACCAGAAAAGATCAAGGAAGTGGATAGTAGATTTGAAAAAAGAAAAATAAGATCACTTGACCATCTGTTGCTGTACGCTTCTATGGGAGAACTTATCTTGGGCCACGTATCTCCGGGACTCTCAGGGACTCAGGGCTCTACCCACCCTGGGGACAGTGATGCACAGACATCAATATGATGGATACAAAATGTCCGTTTATTTGGCTGCGTCACACGCTTATATAGCTCTTGCGCTTCCTGTTCCTGCCACTCCTATGGGGAGGAGTCTATCTTTCCGTCACATCCCGTGATCTTCCGGTCGCCGATCCCTGTCTATTCCCCTACAACCATCAATGCAGACTTTTTGAGGAAGATAGCCTTTACATAATGTATTTTCTTTGTTGCATTCATCAGAATTATCAAGCTTTCAGCAAAGAGCTAGCAAAATTGGATCTGACTGCTATGTGGTTTAGAGCGTGTTTTACTTACAGCTTTAAAAAATGAATGAAGAATGAAAATCATGATTGTGGGCAGATTCTTCCAAAATGTTTTAGCTACTCTTTATTTCATTTCACTCCTCAGCTGCCCAAATCCGGATAGGAAGATCAAATACCCAGAGAATGGCATAGAAAGAGCCATCACAGGGAGAAGAGGACATCCAGTTAGACTGATGTAATCACCCAAATGCCTCTCCAGCTCAGCTATAATTGAGGTTGTCATGACTTGGCAGAGCAAAAGCAAATTTTGTTGATGAAATTTTCATCACTGGTAAGTGAGAGGATCAGCCTTATTATGCAAGATCACCAAGTGGGTAACAGAAATGAGGAGGTTATGCTCTTACCTAAGCACCTTATCTTACATCTATAGAAATTAAAATTTGGGCCCAACTCCCTTTCTAGGGCTTCTTTTACAGCGCTCTCAAAGGACTGCACAGGAAACTGCCTGGTCGAAGCAGATGTTCAGCTTCACTTACACAAAGGCAGCAGATCCCACTCAGCCGCTCCTGCATTTTCATCAGAGGAGGATGGGGACACGCTGGGGAGTCCAAGAAATTCTACCCCTCACTGAGTAGCAGTGTTTCTGGTGTCATTTGCTACATATATCAGCTGTAACTGGGGGATACTAGAAGACAGCTTTGCTTTGTGGAAATGAAGAGATTTTTCATTTGTATTGCTTTAAAGGAAAAAGTTGGATGGAAAAAGCTGAAATACTCAGTGCAGGGTGGGTCAAAGTACAGATCTGGATCTCTAACAAGCTTGGGATCCTTGAACAGCTCACTCTCTCTTTTTTCCTTTTCTTTTTTATTTTTTCCCTACTTTTCCTTTGGTTTGAACTTACTTCTAATAAACCAGAATTAATCCATAATTAGAAGCAATGGGGGTTCTAGTTTTTTTCCCTTCCTCTTTGCTCATGAAACTCCTGTTGAGCGTGGCACTCTGTCATAAAGTTTCCTTCACAGCAGCAGTAAGGAATTCTTTTCACTTCTGGAGTCTGTGAGTTTGGTAAAAGTCTC
Source organism: Phalacrocorax aristotelis (assembly GCF_949628215.1). Lineage (NCBI taxonomy): Eukaryota > Metazoa > Chordata > Aves > Suliformes > Phalacrocoracidae > Phalacrocorax > Phalacrocorax aristotelis. Next base: position 23,665,527 of record NC_134284.1, on the reverse strand, counting down.
TTCCTTACCCTGAGGTCAGTGATGTCTGTAGTTTAATTTAAGGCATTAGAGAGAAACAATTAGTTTGCCTGGTGCCTAAACTGCTGCTGAATAAACAACCACAGAAGCTGAATCTTTAAAAAACTCCTCACGACTTTATTTATCTGGACTCTCAGTTGCCATCCAGATGTAAGAAATTACTTTAGTTCATTTTAATTCTTGCCATTTTCTCAGCATTGTGCTACTTTAGGAGGCAAATAAATGCAGTAGGAAGATACCTATAGATGTGTTCAGCAGCTGGAGGGTTTACGATCTAACCTAAAAAATGCAAGTTGGTTTTCTTGTAGTAATTAATACCAGCAACATTTCTACTAAATGCTTCTGTGTGCCTTGTAGAGCTCCTCATGTCTCAGCAGTGGGCTGAAGCTCTGAGGGGCACAGTTTCACTCACCAGCTATGACTTTTGCTGAATAGGTTTGTAAACCTCAGTAAACACTCATAAAACTAAGTCCCAGGTTTCACAACAACTCCTAATTTAAATTCTAAAGCAATCAACCTAGCCCACACTCTTTATCAGATATAAAAAATTTATTTTACAGGAGCAGAAAGACCCCAAGTGTTTTAGGTAGGAGGATTTTTAGTCTTAAACAACAGTTAAACACGCTTTTGTCCTAAATGCAAAGATCCTTGCCCTGTTGCAAATAGTATGTTTTTTTTTTAACTCAGTCTTAATGCAAAATCAGCACATCATTGAGTAAATAATGGTAATTTTGGAAAAAATAAAGACCTGTTAGCTTGGAGTAAGTACTTGAGGCTTACATTAATAAATATTTTCTGCTACGTATTATGTAGAGTTATCTGTAAAACCTAGTACTAATGAAAAAATTAGCAGAGAGAGAGACAATCCAGATTGCCTTCCAACCAACACTGGGGATGTACCTGAGAATGTAGATGTTCCTGTAACTGTAAAAACACTGTATTCTGGTAAACAATCCTAACTCATTTCAGCCACCTGAGGCCCAGGAGAAAAGTGACAGAGTTTCTGTCAAGCCCACACGTGGCGTTATGTTTTGCAGCATTTCACAAAGAGGCACAGTGCTTACTGTTGCGCAAAAGAAAAAAGGACATTTATTTTCATCATGAAAAGGTGAACTTTACATCAGTGTGCAACTTCTGCAAAGTTACAAAAATCTACAGTATGTGTCTGTTTTCTGAGCTACTATCCCAACTGCTGATGATAGGTAATAATATTGTGATTTGTTTGGATTAAAACCAGTTTAAAAAAAAAAAACACACACACACAAAAGAATTTTCTGTATCATCTGCCATACAGATGAAGCTAAGATTTTCCCACAAAAGCGTACATAGGGTCTGAACAATTTGAGGATGGAGTCAAGAGAGATAATAGGAAAAAAGATTAACAATATATATTCCAGAGGCTTCCAGCTGGACATGAAATGAAAATAATGACTGCTAGGATGTCAATCTGCTCTTTGATAAATCTCATAATTATTATCAGACCCATATCTGATCACAGCGCCTATGAGAGAGAAATCGAGCTACTTTTATCAACTTACTTTGTCCATTGGCTTCTTGACCTCAGGCTGCTGGAAAAGCTTTATGTTATTTAGGTTGGCTCTTGTTTCTCACAGAACTTTTCAGTTATGGGTATACTTGATACAGTGAGAAAACTATATCTCGAATTTTAAAATTTCTATGGCTGATTTCAAAACCATGAACACCAAACCTGTATGATTAGGAAAGAGATTTGCTGTTTGTTTGGGTCTAACCCAAAATATAATGTGTTAATAGAAACAAAATGCAAATTTATTTACAATAATCCTGTTTTACTGGAATGTCTTCTTCAGCTGACAGAGCTAAGATGTGCATCCCTGTTAAGTTAAGTAGTGGCAAAGTTAGGTCCGTTCGCATGTTTTCCTGTTTTAGGTCATGTTAGCCAAACTGGTGATAACGCACTGCATATCCCAGCTAGATTCAGGAAGTGCAATTGTGCAAATGAGAGGGAGTCTCAGTTTTAACTTCAGCTTCCTGTAGTTTCTACCAGAATGGACACTTGTTTTAATTGTTCAGACTTAATGTAAAAAATCAGTCAAGGTGAACGTTTGTTTTTTTAAAAGCCCTTTCTATATTCCCAATCCCCAGGTCCCTTTGATTTTCAATTCACATATTCTCTATTAAAAATTCTCTCTCTAACTACTTCAGAATTTAGGAGATTATAAGCCCCTGAATGTACAAACTCCTGAATGTACAAACACCCAAACTTTTAGATACTCCCTCTTAAAACTGTGGATGTTCTGATAATCTAAAGGACAAACATCTCTTAACTAAAATAGTTAAGGTACCTGACCAAGAAACTGTTCTCACACTTGTGAGATGCTTTGATAAACTAAATAGAAAGTTCTGGGTAAAAAATAATAATTTTAGGCTAAAAATCTTCCTCACTTTTTAAATTGTTGTTGGATATGTTTTTGCAAAATCACATTTGATACGATAAACAAAAGCATAGCATTTTACTTGCCAGTTTTTTATGGCTATTTAGCCATACCTTTTAGATTATAAAAACAAAGATAGATAACCATACAGAACTGAAAGTAATTACAATGCAATTTACTAGTAAATAGGCTTTTTTCCTTTTTTTTTTTTAATCACAGATGCTTTAATATGAGTAGGCTCATCTTTTGCTTGGCCGTTTAGTTCACATAATCCCTACCTTATTCTTTTTATCCTTCTGGTATGAGCAGATGGAAAACAGGAATCTCAAATTACTATCCTCTTTTTACTTAGTCTCAACCCATGTGGACTTCTTTAATTATTTGATTGTCTTGTTCAGTACCTCACTCTCTCATCTATCAGAAAACGCAGTGTTATAAAATAGGGTTCTGAAACTACTATTGGATCTATCATTGCATAAAAGAAAATTCCTTTTTGGTCAGCTTCGTATACAAACACCTATGTCTTAAAATCCATGGGTGAGATCTTGGGAAGTTAGATGGAAATACAGGCAATTTAGGTGAAACTGTGTTCACACCTAGAAAATCAAATGGCAAATCTGCTGGAGGGCTGTAGACTGTTCACTTTCAAAGTCATCTAGCAGTGATCTTCCTGAACTTCTCCTTGCTCATTGGGTAAGGTTTTGCTTCTGTGAGTGCTCCATGACTAGGTTGAGAAAGGAGGTATTGAACTGCAGAGAGTCATTCCCAGGCTGCTGACAATGCAGGACAAACTAGGGTCTATCATACCAAATCCTGAGACAAAAGAACACATTTTCTTCCTGTTTAGACTGAAAAATTAATTCTGTTGTAGTACCCAAGTAAAGTTTCACCAATGGTTAAAATGGGCCATCAGAGCATAGAGACCTATGGAAGTTTTGGGGTGTGTCTGTGCCACCAAGGGTCTGTATCCTCTCTCTTCACCTCCTTCTGGTTCATCCTTCCTTCCTTCCTTTTAGAGCACCTTCTCTCCTTCCTCTCTTTTCCCTTCCCTTCTTCACACCTCACAGCTACGTACCTCTGCTGCTCTGCCAACATCCCCTCCAACATCCTTTTCCTCCTTACAATTCAGTTATTTACACCTCTTCCACCATGAAACTCCGCTCTGCCTACCCCAGGTCTCCATTCTCCAGCAGCTTCTGATCAGAGAGCAGTAAGGATGGGGCAACCTTGCTTCAGCAGAGCCAACTTCTGCCTCTTTCTGTGTCAGAAGTGAAGCAGCAACTGCTTTGCCTATGTCTAAAGCTTACACTGGTAATATATTGTTTTCATGCCTCTGCCTATTGCATTACAAATTGCTCAGTCTTATTCTGTTCATGTCTTTCTGGACTCTAAATTGCATTGATTTTGGTGTTCCACATTTAAACAATAGTCAGCTCTGAGAAAATCTGTGTACACACAGAGAAGAGGATATTCTGACAAAAAGATATTTACTGGGTGAATAGTGTGCAGCAAAATGTGTAAAACGTTATTCACTGAGTTCAGAAAAAATATGACAAGTGATGTAACTACAGGATGTTTCTTTTTTGACTTGAAAAAAGTTAGTGGCTCAGCTAAGATTTGCCCAATTGTCTTGATAGTTTTGGATTTCTCCAACAGGAAACTTACAGTTCTGGATACACCTCAAAGAATCACGCCTTCTGAGACATGTACTATTACTAAACAAAATAGCTAGAAATTTAAAAATATTGGCTTAAAAAGATGGTTACTCTAAGCTCTATTTAAAATATGTATATCTTTTGCATATTTATATGTACAAAATAGTGGAATAGAATCAAAAACTAGTAAAATTTAACTTGCCTTTTTGAATGTCAATTAATACAAAAGCTGATTCTGATTCTGAAATCTGAAAATGTTCTGAAACTGTAATTGGAATGTCAATGTAGATGAAAAGTATGAGAAAAAATTTTGGAAAAAATACAAAAAATATTTGCTGTTTTCAGCCACCTCTGCAACTATGTTATTGTATTTGTATACTTAAAATTCCATTTAAAATAAAAAAAAAACCCTCAGCTTAAAAATTCTGTGATATTCACATGTGATTCTTACAGTAAAAAAAAAACAGCAAACATGAAAGATTGCTGTTTCTGCCTTTAAAACAAGAATTAAGGAAAAACTGTTTTCGCATTGCCAGATTATTCCATTATAATAATCATAATTAGACCCCACTGACCTTTAATAAATATACTTGCATCAACATTGCCATCCAGATATCCACATTTCATCATTAAACATAAGTAAACTAACATTAAATTTCTCGTTAGAACCAAAAAACATGCAACTGATAATTAAACAAATCAGCAATTAAATTAGACCGAACTATTCAATGAGGAAGCCTATAAAGTAAAAAATATAACTATTGAAAAGTTGCCACTGTAAATAGAAGCTGTATTTTGCAGTTTGGTCCAGGTTCATCTTTACTCATCCAGAGATCCAATGGTTTCAGGGGGCCTTTATCTGGGATATAGAAGAGGGTGAATGATTAGAGAAGGATTAAAATTTCCAGAATGAATGAAAATTCCAAGAAATAGGATTCCCTTGAATCATAGAAAAGAAAAACATACAAATATATTGCCTCCAAAGACCACAGAATTTCAAGCCAGACTGTAAAACTGAAACAAAAATTATTTCATATGAATCTTGGAAAAACTGAATCAAGCAATTGGTTGTTCTCTGCATAATTTGAGTTTTATTCAGTATCCTCTCAGCTTTTTTACTTTATTCTCTTTCTCACACACACAAAAATCTGCAAATTTATCCTAGTTATAGCAGGAACATTTCAAAATGTCTTTGACAAAACAAAATCTTATTGGGAAAAAAGAAGACATGAAACAGTCAGTGCTAGAATTGTCATGTTAGGACAGTTTTCCTTCAAATCCTGTGTGAATATAAATGTTAGGTCCGGCAGGGGAAATACAGATCCATTTGCTATTAAAATTTAACTCCAGACCATTGTTATCAATCGTTCCTGAGTAAAGAAGACTCAGAAGCTACAATAAAAATTGAAAAAACAAGTTAGAACCTGATGAAATATGGACACTAGCATTTCCTGCAGAATTAGAAAATGATTTAACATGTTTAAGAGGGAATTAATGAAGATGACAGAAATGAGGATCCCAAATTTAGAGTATGAAAACAGAGATCTATAGCTTTGTTTGTCTTTAAAGATTGCTGAAGTGTTTTGATGATGGAGTGAATTATTGCAGTTGTGCTTTCCACACTAAATGTGCAGCTGAAGCTTACTTTCTTCCAGGAATATAACTGGCAGTGAATGTGGTCAGACAGTATAACATAGAAAAACTTTGAGTCAGTTCTTTAATAGGAAGAACTGTTTCTTAGTCAGGGACCTTAACCATTTAGGTTGTGTCTAGTGGAAAGCAGAGATGTTTGTTTTTTCTTTACATTATCAGAACATCCATCATTTTGAGAGGGAGTACAATTTCATGGGAGTACATAAGAGTTGGGGAGTTTGTACACTCAGGGGGTTATGATTCTAAAGTAGCTTAGAGAGAGATTTTTAAAGGTTCTTCAGTGTTAAAAGACACAGAAAGTGTTCAATAGTTCAGAATTTACAAAGTAGAAAAGTAGCTAAAGATCCTAAAGCTCAGATTGGCAATTTCTAGTACCTGCATAGGTACTTAAATGTCTCAGTTTCTCAAAAAATCTGTTCCTTTATTCTGTTCATTACTACAATGTTTAAATAGTTGTATGCATACAGCCCTGGAATAACAGAGCACCTAATCACACTGACATGAGAATGAACTGAGAGTCAGGACCTTCATCTTGCCAGTCAGCCTGTGTCATGACAGGGGCAAGTCTGTATAAGGCAGGTTTAGTAGAGCGAGCAGTAGGCATCCTGAAAAATGGCTGCAGTTGGTGACTCCTGAAGGCTATTTGTGAAATTCAGATAAGCAGTGAAAATTTCTGGATCCATCTCCACTCTTAGATACACTGTTTAAGGGTCATTCGCTAGTAATCATGTCTTGATTGCCTTGCAGATGGTCACTTCCTGATCTCACCCCATGGTATTTGCCTCCAAATCCATCCTGCGACAGGATGACCAGAAGCAGGGGACACAGGCTGGAAAGCTGCAAACCTGGTTTAAAACAGGTGAATAAAAAGATCATGAAGTGGGTATGGCCACATTTGCACAAGTGACAGACTTTCTGATAAACTAGTCTCATCATTTGCTTTCTTTTGACACATATATTTGCACCTGAGGTGGTGCACCATATCTTTTCCTCTATCTGTATTTTGAACGTTGTTGTTGAGCTCCGTTCTAAGAGGAACGCCCTGCCCTGCATGCTGGCTGTGGTGGTGTGAGCAAACCATTTCCTGTTTGGATTAAATACGATTATTTTCAGCTGATGTAAGTGGTGCAAAGGGAAACATCCAACAACAAGTCTAGCACGGCTCCTTGCGGTATGGCTGTGATAGGGTGCTCTCTATGCTTGCCAGTGCACGCCAGGATGTCTTGAAACATGAGGACCCATGTGTGTCTTGGCCCTTGGTGCAGCTGGAAAAGGTGGCCCTAATAGCAGAGGAGACAATGATAGCTCATTCCAGTGTCCCACCTTCCATCAGCTAACTGCACCAGATAGTCATGAACCCATGACTTCTTTTTTTCTTTTGTGTACCTTACTGTGGACACCCAAATGATCTGTTGGAAAGCTACCTAACTGTCTGGTTTCACATGTGCATTTTACTTGGACACTACAGATTTGCTTTGGCTATTTTACACTGAAAAGGACAGGAAATTGTGCTTAAAAAAAAAAAAAAAGAGAGAGAGAGAATTGTTTTAAGTTTGCACATTCCTGAATTACTGCACACGTACTACCTCATCCATCTATTAACCCAGCATTTGAGCTGGTGGCATTTTTCTCTTAACACACATATCAATCCCAGCACTCCAAAATGACAGCTATTGGACCTGATGTAGCACAAGGTAAGATGGGGTACTTTTGCTGAAACCCAAATGTTTGAACAGAAGGGATGTCTCAGATTACAGTCAGAAGTTGCTCTTCTGTCTGCAGTAAACTCTGAGAAACCAGACACAGGTGCAATAACAATTATTTGCACAGCGTTGTTAAATGAGATTGTGGCTTCTGCAGTTTTGCAATGGGGACAGACATCCACCAGGAAAGAGACTGAAAACCCAAGATATTCTCTTCTAAACTTGATTCCATTCTCATTGCCCTCTATACCAAGCTAAGGCACTTTTCAGAGGCTAAGGTTAGTCTATACAGTTTTTCTTAAAGAAATACATTAATAATTTGTAAAGTTTGCCTGCTTTGGGTGAATCAGTCACTTCTTAGTTTATGCTAGAGCTCACTTCCTGTGCAACCACACTTACGCACATTACACAGTGTATTTGTAGTTTCTCGCATATCTTAAAATAGGAATTTTCTGTAAAAATCTGATGTCATTAAACACTGGACAACACGCTGTCAGGTAGAGATCCAGGTACATGAATAACATGCAAACAACAAACCATGCTTCGTGATGAATGACAGTAAGGAGGATGATTTGGGTGCTTTTCCCTTATTTTTCCCATCTGTTCTCAATTATGAGAAACTCCTCCCGCTAGTTTAAAAGAAAGACATACACCCTGCAATGCCTCTCATCTCTGTACAATATGTGACATCTGTATGTAACAGATGGGCTTTCAGGTTTCTTCATCACTAGCTTTATTTCCCAGGATCTATGACTGCAGCACCTAAGATCCTGTTCTTGAGATGTAAAAACAAACTGAAAACAAAAAGGCCTCACACTTGCTGTCCCTGTCTCTGAGCTCACATCAGGTGGAGAATACAACACCATCCACCTTTAAAGTTTTTATTGCCAACCATGGAATACCTGTGGGTTGGGAAAGAAAATGAATTTTCTTTTCAGCTGATGGAAGGAAATTGTTAGTGAAGGCTTTCTCTGGGTTTTCTTTTTTTTTTTTTTAACAGCAAGGCCTGTATGAATGTTCTTGTGGCCAGTATAATTGGGCCTCTTCTGTAAATCTTGGGACCATGCTCAAGACCTAAAGCTGCTGCCTCAAAATGAAAAAGTGGTATTATTCATTTCACACTTGGACTTGTGCATATGAGAAGAAGACCCAACACTCTTCACTTGTGACAACTCTCTTCCTGTTCTGAGTCAGACTGACAAGTCCCACGCACGCTCCGTGCACAGGGCCGCCATAGCTGCCTACCTTCCCACAGGCCTTACCTCAATGTGAAGCCTGATAGGATACAGAAATTACTTGACTGGCCACAGTTTCAAAAGTACCTAGTGCTTTTGAGTGCCTTATTTAATACTTGCATAGCCAGCTCTGTTAGCCTTAAAGGGGAACTATTCCATAACACAAGTGTGTTCTGAATTTATAAGCCAACAAGGCACCTGTAAGCTTTTGTTGGGCCTAAAAATTCAAGCCAACAAACATTTTATTAATGTCTCCGTCAGTTTCTTTAAATGGTCTAAAATATCTGGGGGCTGCAATCACCCTTTCCTCCTTCGTCTCATCTCTTCCACCTTCCTACATTTTGGTTATTTCCTTTCCTGGCTGGTTATTTCTTTTCCTGTGCCTAACTTGGTCCCTCAATTCCCTTTTCCATGACTCCTCTTTTTTTTGGTGCTGCCCCCACTTGGCTCTCTGCATTTCACATAAGCTATGCAAATGCTTTTTCTGGTAGTGTACTCATCCTGACAGTGCACTTCCCTGCTGTCCAGCTGCCTTTTTCTCAACAGCAGCTAACTTTCACCTACACCTGCTGTGACCAACAGAAGTGCTGCTGCCAAGAGGGAACTGCAGACCTGTTGGGAAAGGGCAAATCTACCACTCGATGTTGTTAAACAGTCGTAGGACACTGGCAATCACTCAGTGGAAGCTGGGAAAACTCAGGGCTCAACTCCTGTGGGCAGCTATGAATCATGTATGAGCAAGAAGGCATTTAGTGCTATAAACCATGAAGGAAAATTCAAAAGAGGATAGGATACAAACTTTCTTGTGCAACTTATGAAAAGCAGGTATTTATCTAAATAGTGTGAAGTTTTTTGCAGCCTAACAAGCCACAGAAAGTGGAGGACACTTAAATTGGAAAAAGGAAGAAAGAATGGTGAAGATTGGCTACTGAACAGCTCATCAAGAAACAGCAGTTCAAATGGTTTTAAAATAACTTGAGCACAACTAATTAGCTCATGAGCTCACACAGTATATACAATGCTGGTAACCTCAAACCAAACCAAAGTACCTCTTTGTGGATCCTGAGCTGGTTAGTAGTTTTGGGCACTGCTGTAGAATTCCTACCTGTAGTACACATCTCTAACTCCAACAGGAGGGCACAACACAGTGAATGGTGGTGTCCACTAAATATTACTTGCGGTGGTTCCTATATGCCATCCTACCCGACACAGAGACCAATGAAAGTATCAATACATTGATCGTTACTCCCCAGTCTTGAATGAAAGCTAACACCTGGAATAACTATTCTTTTCTACAAACAAGAGTAGTTTCATCATCTTCAGTGGGGCTAACTAGAAGTTGTCTCAGAGTCAGATTATTCATCAGAAAAAAGCCAGCTGCTAAAAACATTTTTCAGGGCTATGTTAACTTTCACAAGATCTCTTCTCTTCTCTTCTCTTCTCTTCTCTTCTCTTCTCTTCTCTTCTCTTCTCTTCGCTTCGCTTCGCTTCGCTTCGCTTCGCTTCTCCTCATTCTACTACTCTCTTGACCTTTCAGTATTTTTAATTATACTGTAACTGTCAAATCTGATTATAAATTAAACTTATATAATAAATATATTATATATTTATATAATATAATAAATATATTATAAATTTTAAATTTTTATTTACCCAAAGAAATAAACACAAAATAATTTCCTCTTATTTCACTCCAAAATCAAGATTTTATTTCAAGTCTGAAATTGTATAGTTTCACATGAATTCAGAGGTCCTTAAAATGCTATTATATCTAAGAAAAATTATGACATATATAGCATCATTCTTCTTAGCTGGACATCAAGTCATACCATTATGATACAGATTGTGAATACAGGGCTTGTTTTGAGATAAATTTTCCTTGTCTGTGGAGTCACTGACTCATCATAGAATAAGTGAATTCTAAGCCAGTGAGCTCTGGCTGGTTTCATGATCAAAGAATTTCCATCTTAAAGCAATTGAAGCCTTACAACTTTACTCTGTCAAGGAGCAGGGAAGAAAGCTGGTGAGAGTTATGGAGCAGATCAGTGGCTGAGGTGATGATCATACAGGGGTATCATTCTCATATGCATTTCACCACCTACTGATCATCTTCCTACTCCTGGGTATACAAGGAAAAAGAAACTGGCCATTTCTTGTAAGACACTATAATAATGGTGGACACTCATTTTCCCTAAAGGAATTTCTATTTAGAAGCTTTTATTTTCAGAAGGTCTAGTATTTTTATCTCATCTATATAATGAGCTAATTCCTTTCTCCTGTGAAAAATATGACATTAGAGCACAGATTCTTTTTATGTTTTATTTGTAGCCTTAGACCGTCATGTTAATAATGATACTAGTGTTACAGATCTGAATTTTTCATGCTGAAGACACTTTTTACTTATTGTCATTTAAAGACATAGGAGGAAATGCTTAACAATCTTCAGTTTAGTTGAAGAAAAAGTGAAGTGTTCATCAGAATTTCCAGTATTTTCCAACCAGTGAGTGCAACAAGAGTCCAGGAAAAAAAAAGGCAAGGTGCTTGCCTACTCTTATTCTGTAATCAGATTAGTGGCTTACTGGATTTCATGCTTACTTGAGATTTTGTGTTGACAATTATTTATTGAGGATTCAGCCTCTTTCATTGTGGGCTTCAGTTTGCACTTCAAACATAAACATACCTGTGAAAAACACAGTGCACACTACCTTCTCTGAGTTTTTTAGGCAGATGTACAAGTGGTATTATTTATGCTTTAACTTAACACATATATACCACATTTGAAGTGAGATAGTATGGCAAGACTACAAGATTACGAATGGCTTTCATAGCCCACCCTTTCCCAGAGGGTTTGCTTGCACCTGTTTTTTACCACGAAAAGGACGTTAAACTTTCTGATATGTGACCAAGTTGCAAATGAAAGATCTTCAAGATAAAAAGTGATATGATTGACTTAAAAGGTCAAAATCTAATATTTTAGTCTGTCAGTTTATGGTGTGATAATTTCACAGAAACTTCAAAGGTACTGTGTGACCTCCCAGCACATATTTCTCAACTTGAGTGGCTTGTGGCTCTCCTTAGATTTCATGGTCCATCAGTGCACACTTCAGCTGTGTTCCTTTAATAACAGCCAAGCAGGTTAACGGAGCATTTATCTTCCTTGATACTTGACTTGCTGGGGTGCAGCTTTTACAGCCAGTACTAGGGGATGTTGTGCTGCTCTGCCCATTGCCCTCAGGAAAGAGACAGGGGGGCTTTAAAGCAACACAGGAATCATTTTGAAGCTTTTCCAACATATCAGTCAGTTGCGGAATTGCTGCAAATGTGTGTAAACCAGCAGGCAGGACTTAACTCTTGAATGTCAGGAGCCTGGTTTGAGACCAAAACCCAGCATGCTTCACTAGATTTCCAAGAGAAGCTACGCAGTGACTCATTTTATAGCTGTAAGTGGCCCAGGGTCATTCACATCTCACCTAAGCAATTCACTTTCATATGCAAAAATGTAGGTGGAGAAGTGAGATTAGGAACTGAATCCAAGAAACCTAGTATAAAGTGTTGGGATCTTCCTCCAGTAACCTAACAGGAAATAGGGTAAGTCCTGAATCTCCCGTGCTGCTTTATGGCCCACATATGGTGGTCTTTTAAGTGGGTAGAGGGAGAGCCAGATGAGATGATCCTGTTCATTGTTGGGTCTTCACTAATTTTACAGAAGAACAGAAATATGTCTGCAAGGATCTAGGCAATCCTATGTTGCTTTTCTGCAACGAGCCTCCTTTCCTCATCTTGTGGTTCTCATATTGTAAAACACTGTCTCCAAAACATCAGCATGCATCTTCAAACTCATACTTACAGGGCTATTGGATGTGTGAAAAAAAGAGGATTTCAGTATTTGGGAGGTATAGCCAGGAAGGATACAGCAGAAGAGTGTTCCTGGAGCTAGACAAGAAGGGTTGCACATACAGTCATGTACATGGCAGGTGCATGCACCATGGAGTCCAGAGCTTTTGGGAAGGAGTGAGAGGGCTGGGGAAAGAAGACAGCACAAAGTCTTTCTTAGCTGCTTCAGCAACTCCCCAGACCATGCCCACCCCCAACTCTGCCTGGCTATCCTCATCTGGATATACCTATGGTCTTATCAGTACCTCTAGTCCAGTTCTGTTACTACCAATCCCTTCTCACCCCTACCTCTGAATATGGGAGCACAAAATATGATTGAACTGAAATATATTACAGGAATGTGCACTTAGAACCACACACACACACACAATTTCCTTAATTTTAAAAAATATTAGAACAATAACAACAATAATTATGGATTTGCTATCTGCTACTTTGTAAGGGTCCTGATCCTGTAGCAATCTTCACTTGGGAGGATTTGCTTGTTTGTGGTCTAGGGGGAAAAAATTCCAATTTAAGATGAGATTTTGCATCCTTGTAATACAATAATGGAAATCTATCCAGTGATTAATCCAGGATATGATACAACTTGTTTTTGGTATGTTAGGGAGCAGGGGAGGGGGCCAGCATAGGGAGAAGAGAAGCATTTAAGCATGTGCAGTCACTCTTTTTCATAAGGATTTTTATAATGCTTTTACACAATAGGCAGAAATTGCTCCTAAAGAGTCATTCTAGTCTATTGGGTAATTAATATGCATATTAAAAAATTCTAAATATATATTTAATCAACTGGCTACATAAAATGCCTGAAGCCCTGAATACATATGAACCCAACAGATCAGAACAGCTGAAGAAAAGCTTGCTCCAGGCTCTGGCAGTATATTCGATGGAGTTTGCTTTTAAAATAGATCTAAGAGATAGAATGGACTTGCAGAAGCTGGAACAGTTTTAAATAAGGGTCCTTTCTTTTCAGGTCACAGACATAATCTGAATTGAGGTAACAGAAATAAACGGGAAGGTTTGTCTGGGAGGGTACTCTAATAATTAAGATAGAGGCCCATGACTTAACTCCCTTAGGTGCCCTTCCAAGAAAGTGAAGCTGTGAACATCACCTAGGCCTATTATCTGCAATTAAGCCTCAGTTTCCCCTTTTGTAAAATGGGAATAACAACACTTAACCTCTTCGCATCCTTGTGAGGTGTGTTAAAGAGAAATATTCAAAGATATAAAAGTGAAAGAAAAATGCTCAGGTCTCATTGAAAACCAGGTGGAGAAGTCATTGTAAGTGCCCTTCATGCCCTTGAAAATCTCACCTTTAGTTTATTGATGGCTATAATGCCCTTTGAGACCTTTGGAGGAAAGGTGTTATAGATGTGCAAAGCTGCTAAGGAAGATGGAGTAAAAATTGACTAAAAGGTCAACTTCAGAAGCAAAGGAATATAATATGAGGATAACCTATGGCAAATACCCTGAAGGCTACACCTGGGAATGTGGGAGTATGAAGTCAAATTATGCCTTTAGATAATTCTGAGTCAAAGATGGTATTATGCAAATACAACAGCAGAGAAAGGTGACCTATGGCATCTCAGGAGGCCAGAAACTGGTCATTCTACTTCAGTTAACCATTCATATGTAAAAGGTTTCTCTGACCACTCTAACATGGATCATCTCAATGAACAGCTGCTCAGTGGTCATCTTTTCCTTTCTGGAAACTGCTGCTTTTCTCTCCAATAGCTCCTAGTCATGGAAGAACCAAGACTTTTACAGTTTCAACCATGTGCTTCTTTGCTCGGTAGTCTCTGATTTTCTATCATGGTCAAAAACCATCATCATTGCCCCAAAGAATTGACCTTACAAGCAACACCTCTTAAATCTGCTCTCATGAATGCTTCAGTAAAGCTGTAGCAACACACTGGATTCTGTGGAAAATGTTTGGGACCTGAAGAGGCCTAAATTTACATTTGTGCATTTATTTTTTGCCATTCAACTTTGTTTCCTACTTTCCGTTGCTTGGCACTTGACTGATCTCAACAAGTAGGTCTAACAGCAGACTTTAAATTTTGGTTTAAAATAAAGGGTCTTATCCACAGACAACAAAATAACAGTTGCTGAAGGCTCTTGAAGAATCTTGCAAAGAATGACAGTAATAATTCCAGGTGCATTTAGGTATTAAGCTGAAAACAGCAAGACACACTATATTTAAGATATGTAAAAGCTAAGCTTAACTGGAAAATTAAAAATTGGAAAGTATAAATTTTTGCTGTTTTTTTTTTAGAAAAAATTCTAAAATGACAAATGCTAGATATAAAGCCAGGCTTACTGTGATGTTCAGATTAAAAATTATGGAGTTGTTGAAAATAAGAATTTAGTTTAGGACGATTTCCCTTTTATTGCCAAGATGAGCTACGATAATTAAGGTTTTGTAAACTATGGCTTATAGCCTTCTGGATATATTCTTACCACATCCAAGAGAAAGATCCTTGTCTCACAGAAGCAACAGTCTAAACAATTAAAGAGGTCTAGATGAGTGCAACATACAACCATAGCGGTCAGGATAATTATTGTACTTGTTAAGTTATAAGTTTTAATAACAGAACTGATTTTTTGATCTATTTTCATGTAGGATGATCTCCACACAAGCAATTATCAACTAGTTCTTGCAGGCAGCAAAAAAGAAATGGGTTCTCACATGGATTTGAATACACACAGTTGAAATGATGTTACACATTGAGTCAAGACAATAATTCCATTCCTTGGTGAAATGTATAAGTGGAGCAGAAAAATAGGGTGAAGAATTTGGTCTTCCTAGTACAATATTTGTAATGGCACACCAGGGTTCTTTCAAAGCCAGCTTATGGGAAGACTCATGTGTTTTTAGGTGGGGAATTGTGGGAGGTAATCAGGAGTCAAGTGATCGCTGCAGTCTGCTGTTAGCTGGAAAACTCCAGCAATAATCAATTCAGAGTCAAGAAACAGAACATGAGTTCAAAGTAGGAAAAAAGGTGCTTGATGATTTTCCTTTGTAATTGTGCAGAAACATGTGTATAACTAAAGCATTAGTATAAAAATAACCTAAAAAGGCTGGTCAATAAAGAGAGGAGCATGCTTAGGTGAAGCTTAAAGACAAAGACATGATGTTTACATTTAAAGTGCTGTTGGAGAGAGAATAGAATTTGGATTACAGAAAGGGGTTGACCCACGTAGACCTCTAGGCGAGAAAGACAGTGTGAGTATGGTATTAAGTCTTCACATGTGAGAGAGTCAGGGGTTGGTCCAGGAGGCTTCCACTGAACGAAATGTTAGTTCATCAGACAGAGAAAATTCCTAGAGTTTGGCATGTGACCTAAAATAATGTACTACATACAGGTAGATGCTGTTCAGACAGACTTCAATAGTCAGGGGAACCACAGTTTCCATGCCTCAGTTCTCCTAGGATAAATTAGGACAAAATAAGTAACACGTATACAGTTAGAGGCACTTTTTCTTCATAGTGTTTGCTCAGCTGTAATAGAATGTGATAGTGGGTACAAGTGATTTTCCATGACTGTGAAATCAGAATTCATTCAGCAAATTTGTTCAGTGCAGTTACTACTAATTCTAAAGTAAAAAGTAAAAACAGTTCTGAGAATACCTTCATCTTGTTTTCTTTTGAATCAAGAGTGCTGATATTTTTAATAACTCATTTAATGAGGGGGGTGGATCCTCTGAGGTCTTTTTTTTCTTTCCTTGAATTCAGGGAATAATATCAAGTCAGGTCCAAATCCTCAACGGTCAATGGGGGGAAAAAACCCAAAACCAACCAAAACCAAAACGCCTTCCCAACATTACATTTAAATCATTGAACAGACAAAGTCCAGGAAATTAAATTTAAGGATCCTTTCATCTTCAGCTAAAATTGGTGAACTAGGAGGAGAAGTTAAATGAAGATCCCTAGAAATTTTAGATAAACGTTCAAGAGTTTAAATTCTTCTGTGGAGCAAATTGATCTCAGAGGTTCCTTGTACATTCATTTATGGGAAACATTATGCAGCTTTCTTGGCTAGATACATGGTCACTATAAGGGAGGATAAGGTCTCTAATATTATCAAGTACTGGGGCAGAAAAGGGATTGTCCAGACAGACAGTGACATAACCTTGGCCTCATAAATCTGGCACATTCTCCCCTGTCCTGATTTGTTTATATTCCTGGAGTTTAAAAGTGATCAAATATTTCATTGTTCAGCTGGGTGGAGGAAAATGAAATTCACTCTTTGAACAAGACCTAGATAGCAGCTTTAAGTCCTGAGAATATTTCCGTGGCCACACTAAAAATGCTTCCCTGAAAATGGGGGGTTGTAATGGGAGTGCTGACACAATCTGATTCCTAGCTATCACTTTGCAAGCTGTGCTGTTATAATAAGAAGAAAAGGTTGTGTCTTCGGTGGAAAACTGATGGAAGTTAGTAATGCTGGGTGAAAATATGCAGCTCATTTAAAGGAGAAGAAACTGTAACAAAGTAAATGAATCGCATAAAAAAGGTAAAAAAAAAAAAAAAAAAAAAAGACAGCTAGGCCAGAATTGAAAGACATATAAAATATAAGGGAAGGAGAAAAATTTCCCCCATTCAGCATACCCTGAGAACCTGATTGTCATCCAATTAGAGGCTGAGAAAAGGTTTGATTAATCTATCACAAGCAAAAGGGCCAGGCTCCAGTCACTAATCGGGGAGGTGTGAAAACTGTGTGTGGGTCCCTAGAGGTTTCTTCAGCTTCTGTGTTCATGTGATCAGGTGTTCCCACACAGTCAGTTCCAGGACAACCGTCTCTTCTCAATTATTACAGCTAATTGTAAATTAGACCATAGAAACCAAGGAGTTTGCATCCTGCCTGCTCAATATGAACTTGCCCTAAAATAGGAGCGTAGCTGACCCTGAAATCTCTGCCTCTTTCCTTTTTAAAGTTAGATATGGGTACAAGTGCAGCCAGCCCCATACGTTATGCAGTTGATTGTTTTTAAACAGGACCCCTGAGCCAGTTTGAACAGTCTGGGTGATAAGTGTCTTCACAGCAGGCTATAAGGGAAAAAGGAAAATGTTTCCCTTGAGCAGTAGATTGACTGCACAGACATTCAGAACAGGCTACCCAACATGAGGCCCACAGTCTGGCCTTGCCACCCAGACACCACCCCCATGTACCTCAGCAGCAAAGCCTCCACAGGAGCCAGCCACCCCTGCCCACCTCTCTAGGGGTAACTTTTTGTATTTGGCTGCCTGAGGTATGTGCCTGGGGTGGCAGGACTTGTTATTGCAGCCTGTCTCTGGGAGGGTTTGATTTGGTTTTCTATGCATTGGCATCAAGTATTGCTTGACACACCCTAAGGCATCCACATAAGGCTGTCAGATACGATGCCTCACCTACAGAAGACCTGTGTCTTTCTGAAGTGGCAGCTGAGGCTGGGCCGGAATGTCCTAGGGCACCCCAAATGACACTAAGTGTCTTTGCGATGCTCAGTGCCTGTAGAAGTGAGCCCTAAGCATCTATCTGATTTTGTTTCTATGAGAAAAGGGGGAGGTGAAGATAGCAAAGAACATCCTGTGTATATAAGAGATATAATATCGTTTAGTGGCTTGAAAGCTGTCAAAAAACCTTGATGGGTGCTGGGAGGTAGAATTCAGAATACATGGAGAACTATTGCTCTGTTAGGTGGTGTGGTATCACCACATTGAATATATTTTAAAATCACTGTCAAATCATTTTGCATTCACAACTTTCAATTTTACTACATTATGGCTACAGAGGTGGTCAATAAACTCACATGGAATACAGTGGATACTCTTGAAAATCTTCCTGTCTAGACAGCATTTGTCCTATGGACCTAAATCTCAGCTTTTTTTCATGCCTCTTCTGGGATAGCGTAAGGCGCTAAATACTGTCTGCAGGCCTTCTGTACATACCAGGCAGTGTTATACTAAAACCTAGCTACCTGTCATTTGGATAGGCAGGATTTCCTCAGCCACTGTTATCACTGTGTGTAAATAGCTTACTTTGTGTCATTTGAGATGTGTTGCCTTTGTTCTTCTGTTGTTGCTTCTTTGGTTTATAAAATCATATAATTTTCTTCCCAGACTAAGGTGATCATGTAACACTTAAATAAGGCCCAGTTGAATCTTTTCCCACTCTCTCTATGAAACATATGCATTGAAATACATGTAGTATTAAGACTGTTTTGTACATGCTTACATACATATATGTAGAGATATATATGTGCATTTTTATATACATATATGAATACATATACATACTTCTACCTATCCACATTCCTATGTATGTATATAAATATATACATAAGTACAAGAAATCTACAAGGTAGTCCATCTGGCTTTGTGCAGATACTCATATCATTTAATGAACATCATTGTTCCATAATTATTATCTTTATTATTCTCAATGGATATATCAGTCAGAATTTCCAAAAAACAAATGTAAATTCTGAAAAATTTTTT
Source organism: Phalacrocorax aristotelis (assembly GCF_949628215.1). Lineage (NCBI taxonomy): Eukaryota > Metazoa > Chordata > Aves > Suliformes > Phalacrocoracidae > Phalacrocorax > Phalacrocorax aristotelis. The sequence goes on along the minus strand of NC_134284.1, from coordinate 23,646,474 downwards.
CTACAAATTGTGAGGCAAAAGAGATGGTACTTATTCAGTCTGTGCCACATTGCAGACTGCAGGATGAATTAAATGTGAAGCAAATGGTTTCCATTTTAAGCATATCTGACCACAGGATTCTGCGATTCTATTCTGTGATTCTGTGATTGCCTGCATCTAAATTAAAATCAAATGGATATTTCCTCAGATATTTCTGGCAACACAGTTCGGCCATAGATTAAAAAAAAATAACATAAACTTGATGTTACAAATATGTGTGTGATTGCCACTTCTAATGAAAATATTGTAAATAACTAAATCAGAAACATTCAGTGCTGAGGGAGGAATCTCAGGACTTACTGCTTCAAAACCACAGACTTCTAGCATGTAAACTAAAGAAGAATTTCCATTAACATGTAGCAGCATTTATAAAAGAAGAACCATACTTCAAGAGGTGTAATTATATGAGACATTTTATCTTCTTGGGTGGCTGGCTTTTGAGCTGATTTTTTTTTACCGTATTATGAGGTAAAGGCATAATTGGTCTAACTACACTGTTTTTCAGTCTATAGCCTTATAAAAAAGGATGCTAATCTAATTCTTTAATTAGGCCCACACTGTGGACCAAAACTATATGGCCATGCTAGGGCATGAGAAGGAGTGATCTCTCACCCAGTTCCCTTATCCGTCCATCTCTAAGCTGTAGGTATGGGAGGAGTACTCTTTACATTTCTCCTTATCCCAGAATGTGACAATAAAGGTTGTCAAGCCATAAGGAAACACTAGCTCCATGCCCTCCACAGTCAGGAAAATAATCTGCTGTTGGCAAAGGTCTATAAATTAGATGGTATTTTCCATCAGAGGAAGAACAGTGCAATGCTTGGAATTAGCCTAGAGGTCTAGTTTGATTCCTTGCCTTCTCAGGATCTTAAGCAAGTTAGTTAGATCCAGACACTTAGAATTTGGGAACCTTATTCCTATTTAACTGTATCAGAATTAAATTCCAAAAGTATGATACGAACATGCAGATCTTGAGGGTCTAGACTTCAGTCTATGTGCTACATGACCACTGTGTCCATAAAATGAAGAAAAAAATTTCATATTCCCCAAGTTCACTGTGAAAGCATATACATGAGACAACACTTTCAGATGTTCCAGGTACACTGGCAATATGAAACAGTACTGAGTATATTACTTTTAAGTGTAGAAGAGGCTTTTTTTCTGAGGCAAAAACTGTTCTTTCTGTTCATTGTCCATTGTCATTCTGTTCATGTCCATAGAAATGCATAGGTATATTGTCGTTCTACTAATCAGACAAAGATGCTATGCTATGATTTAATCCGTACACTACTAAATATTTTCTTTACTGAACTCTGAATAATAGATTCATCATTGGTCCTGGCTGTTAAATATGGTGTCTTTTTTAAAATATCAGTGATCATAATGCAGTAGAGCTTCTGGGCCTGTTGACAGTTTTACACTAACTTTGCATTATTTCCAAGATTTTATCTTAAATTGGCATCATTTTATTGCATTGATAACTAGAAGTAGCAAATCAGAAATTAGAAAGAAAACTGACACTGATTGATGTCCAAGTCCTTCTCCTGATTCGCTGATTAAACTCATCAATCTATATGCAGAAGAGATGTCCAATGCAAATGGAACCAACCAGCCTTAACGAAGTTGTGTTGTCAGCATACTAAAGGGAAAATGGGATCCTCATGGCAGATAGGGAAAACAAAACTAAACCAGAGACTGTCTGCTACAAATGTTATTATTTTAAGAGATGGTAAATCACTATTTAAAACACATTCTAAACATTACAATAAATTTTGTTGGATACACTAGATTAGATTGTGGTATATAGATTTTGCAGGGAAAAAAAAAGTCAGGCTAGTTTGTGGGCCCTCTGGGCTGTAAGAAAACTGCCCTCAGTGCTCTGTCTAAGCTCAGTAACCCTCAGCTTGTTTGGAGAATGAATGTTAGTGGCACCAGCTAAAGTATCTCACTCTCCAGACACTCCAGTTTTCTCACTGATTCTTTCTCTTCCTCTCCTACTTACACAGAGAGCTACAGTCTGATTCTTTGTAAATGAGAGATCATCAAATTGAAGCTGTGCCCTAATTTTCATTAAGTGAAGCATTTTTATAGGGGTTCACTGTATTTACATTATTTTTATATAGATCAGAAGACTTTAGAGTACAAAGTAACTGAAGAAAATGGCCCAAAAGCGTAAGTGTTCATCTGGAAAAATCAGCTTTTGCAACCTCCTTGATAAAAGATACAAACCCATAAGTGCATGGAATAGATAAACTTTAGCATCTAGGCATGTCTGAACTGATAAAGGATCAAAACAAATAAACATGCAAAAATTTTATAAAAACCTAGCTGAAAATCTTTGGCTAGGGTCAGGTCAGCCAGTTCAAAATCGAATGGGTATAACAAGAACTTTCTCCCAACATAGTAACTATAGATGGTTGGAAAAATATATTTTTCTTTGGAGAATGATTCGGTTTTTCTTATCTTAATGGGAGAGGGAAAGGTTTACTAGAAATATTTTCACTTTTTACGTTTTTGTTTTCTGTAGTTACTACTGCTGGCACAGTCACATGTTGTGTAATTTCTTGCTAAGCGACTTCTGAAGCTCCTTGACCTAATTTTTCGTATCATAATGAATTGTCAAGAATTGGGTGAATACTTGGATCGGTGCAGCACTCCAGACAAAAAAAAAAAAAAAGGAAAATAGAAAATAAAATATGTTTAGGCTGTTTCAGTGCCTCCATATTTAGAGCAGCTATTTACAAAGTCATTGTGTTTTATAAATCAGTGTTTCCCAAGCCACTGCTCAAAAACAGCGTGCTACCTGAAAGGCTCTGTGATGTTAATTACAGCCACAGGAACCTAAAAAGTCAGGCACGAGGTCACCACCACTAGACTTTTGGTTGACCGTGAAAGTGAAGTGTAACACTTCCTCAGGCTGCTCTTTGCTCTCTGCTCTCTGTGGTTGCCAGTGGGCAGTGATCTGTATCAGCTGGAGACATGGATACAGATCTCAGTATAAAACAAAATCCTGTCCCTGATGCTTTGAAATGTTACATTTCATATAAAAGTGTACTCTTTCAATTATCTCCCTTCTAAATATACTCTAACCATGTTTCTACAACTCATCAGAAGTTTATTTCAATGAATGTAAAGGAAAAAAAAATTGTGTTATAAATCAGTCTATCAGCCTTCCTCCACCTTTAGGCTTCCCCTTCCAAATAATTTCTTCAAATAACTGTAAAGACACAAAACGTTTTAATGGATTTTTTCTGTCCTGCCCTGACATAAAATTGATACCCCATATTGAATTTATTCTCAAAAAATTATTCCTGAAGAAGAAAAAACTATAAAAACACATGGAAATGAGTAGATCCCCCTCTGACTAAAGTAAGACTCGACAGGCTTAACAGAGGCAAAGAACAGTCAGACATTACAAAAGTATTCTAACAGAAAGCCTAGGGAAGCACTGAGAAAAGACTGGGAGCTGCGGAATCTCCGTCATTAGAAGTCTTTAAAAGCAGATTAGACAAGCAACTGTCAGGAATGACATAGGTGTACTTGGTTTTGCCTTAGGGCAGAGGGATGGACTAGATGACCTCTCAAGGTCATTTTCAGCCTCATGGTTCTGTGAATGAAAACTTGCATCTTCTCCCAACTGCAATATAATCCGTCATCACTCAACACTGTTTTCTTTGTGTCATGAATTCAATCCGAACTTTGTCCTTTGTTTTGCTCTGTTAAGAACGTATGCCCTCAGATGTGTTGACTGGATGTAGTGTAATATTTATTAAGTGCTTTGTAAAGAATGTAAGACATACAGTAAGAAACTGCAAACTTCTATACATTTGGATTGCACGATGGAGAAAAAGCTACAATTAATCAAGAAGAATATATAAATAAATAAATATGACTTCTTGTTATATTTACTTCCTTAGCAAATATGACATCTATTTGTAGATCTTGTAAGATATCTTTATAGTGCCATGTGTGTATATATGCACGAATATGCATATGTCCTAGTGAGTCTCATCTTCTTCATCATATTCTCCATGATTTTCTGTGACTCCTCACTATGTTTTTTCTCTTACTATACAAACAAGACTTTGTTTTTCTCACCATAGAAAGACTATTAATGATGTCTTTTGCTTTTCCAGTAATGTTCTAAGTGTCAGTTTCTTTTTTCCTTCTCAGGTTTTTAAAGAAACTACCACAGCATGTGTCTGAGATTCCTTTATTCTCGTTCCTACCTCTACCCTCACTGGAAAATCTTCCTCTCAGCTAAAACAATTTTCACCAAAGATTTTAAGGTTTCTTAGTCAATAATCAGAAATAAAATTGTGCTCTCCTCATCAACATAATCAGTCCCATGCTCAAAGTCTTGTCTTCCCTGGCCTTCCATGTCTCTTTTTCTTACTTGTTTTTCTGCTTCCTCTAATCCCCTCTTTCATCTCTTCCCTGGTTCACACTCACTTTCACCTTATTATAATGGTACCACTTGTCTTGCTCTTTGATATTCTTCTTGTCCTCTAAATCACAGGTGTTGGGCATCTCATTCACTTAGACTGATGTAACTATCACCTAGGGCTTACTTGTCTTCATAAACCTAAAAGAAAGCAATTGTCTATTCTTTCTTATTTTTGATCAAATTCATCATCATCTTGCATGTCACTCAGGCTTGTAACCTGGCTTACATCCGACAGATCCTGTCCTCATGTCCAAACACTTTCTACATAATTCAACTGAGACACAACCTTTCTTAACCATCCACAGTTAAAACTATTGTCAGTTTTCACGATATCCTGTCCCAATTTCTACAATTAGGATTCCACACTTTGTTAAAATGTGCATTTTTATAGCCCATAATTTAAACCATGATACCCTTACCTGCAAACCTGTTCCTACCTATTTATTATCTCTAATTTACCTCTAATGACATTTACCAACCTTTAGGACTGCTACTTTTCAAATGTTAATCCTGTGATGTGTAATGACTGAAGCATAGCATATTGACTACTAATGTCGTAGTGTTTTCTTGCTTTCCACTTACTTATATGACCAATATCCTTATCTTTAACTTGTAACTGTACAAGATTTCACTCTGTGTACCATGCCTCGTACAATAGGAATTTGTGTTCATGACAAGAATCTTGACGCTTCATATTGCTAATTCCCTGAAATTATACCAGAGGTACCTGGCTTTAAGAAATATCAGAATTAGTCCTGCTACATCTGTTTACCTTTGTGTGGTTCAGATCTGTCACTGTTCATGGAGGAGAGAAGGGACATGCTTTCAATTGCTCAATTGTACCTTTAATCTTAAGGCGTGGGTAGGAAAAATATCAGTAACCCATCATTTCCTACAGTGAATCAGAAGAGGATAGTCAGCTACAGAAGAATATTAAAACATTTCCAAGAGAGAAAAGTTTCTTGCTTGGAATATGAAGTTAATCATTATAGAAGGATCTTGAAGCATTCATCTTCAATGTAGTAACACTCAATAACCTTGAAAAGAAAAATATGCCCCCATCCTTTTATTCCTTTAAAGAGGCTGAGAAGGGTAGTAAGTGATGACAAACTACTGAAAAGAGTGTGCCATACTTATAAATTCCTGCTTTAACTTAGGCCTGAAACATTTCAACAAAGAGTAGAACATTATAAAACTGTGACATCATTAGCTGTGGCTAAGCCAAGTTAAAGCATTTTTTACTGACTATTTAGCAAACCTATTAAAATAGGAACAGACAGGGTCCAGTCAATATCTGCCTGCTTTGCCTGAAGGCAAGTAGCATAATTTATCAGGCTGGGTGGTAAAGATGGTTTGTGTGCCTGAATCACTCTTGGACTGACCTAACACCTAACATTGTGAAGTTACCACAGAAGTGAAGGACATGTTTCAGCCACTGAACACCAGCTTTCCATCCAGAAGGCCTGTTTCTGGGACCACACCTTGCTGAATGCAATAGGGCTGTGGTGCAAATACCCCTGCGTTTATACTGTAGGAGAAGATGCAGTAATGAAACTCTGTGTTTAGACCCAATATCATTCTCCACTCTATACAAGCACCCCAGATCCCCACACAGTGGTGAATATCTATATGGTTTCGTCAGTTGTTAAATTTGTGTCTTTGCTAATCCCCTACTATTTGCTCTAGTTCGTGATCTCTGAAGGCCAAATGCTCTTAGGAAGTAATCAAAGTATTTACAGTGTTGCTGCCTTTTCCTTTTGAATGGATGAAAACTGCTGAACTGTCTGGTCCTCTCCTCTGGAGAAAAATTATTACCCTTTCTCAAAACTATACCTTAATTGGATGATGCCAGTTGCTGTTGGTGACTGAAATAAGTAGTAAGCCATGCAACAGCTGACATATTGCATTAAAAAAGTTAATATGTTTTTTCTTTTTTCCAAACTGGTCTGTTTCTAACTTTTGCATGGTTTTTCAGCTTCTCCTATTTACCTGTCCAACTTGTAGATAGTATCCCCTGAATATACTTTTACTCCACACTTCTTCTCCACTTTAATTCTTTAGACTTTTCTCTTATTAACATTGATAGCTATTTTTCAGAAAACAACTTATTTATGACAATGTACTGTTTCAACTTTCAGGCTTAGAAAAATACAAGACAAATATATCAAAAGACAAACACACATCAGAATTTCTTTTTTCTCCTAAGAGTCTTTTTTTTCCATCCAGTTATAGTGCCACAATAAATATAATGGAGTTTTTATTGAAAAAATACTTGAAAATCAGCTTTTAGAAATTCTTTCTTGTATGGCAATTTCAGCTGGTCAAACTTGAAGCCTAACATTGACATGTGTGGGTAACGTGAACAGTGATTCTGAGTTCTGAACTTCTGACAATGACTTAATTTTTCCTCCACAGTCTCCCTCTCTGTATAATAATAATGTTCCTATTATTAATTCTGCTCGAACAATGAGAAGGACAATATGACATTTATACAGGATTTTTGAAGACAAAATCACTCTATCAGGGTAATACATATAATGTATAATATTTACCAGGACAAGACATCAAAGTATTTGGAACTTTTATGTGCATTGCTGTAAACCAGTTTTCACAATTACTAAGTTCTGTGAAAACAATTTATGGAGAAAAACGCTTTGTATGAATTTATTCAGAGATGTGAAGGATAATCTTAGCTGTTTTTGCTCGTGGTACATATGTAAATGTTTCTTCTTTCTCTTAAATGATTTGTTTTTCCAGAAGCTTCCAAACCAAGACAAGCTTTCAAAAACAATTGCATTAAAAAGGTGAGACTCTGTTAATAAAGTCTAGAGAAATAAAAATCTATTTCAGAGAGATTCAGTAGGCTGTCTGCATATTCTAATGATAGCAGTGTGAATTACAGATAGCACACAAGCAACCTAGCAAGGCCACGCAGCACCTTGCAATTTAGAATTTGTCAACATTTTGCAGTTTCCCATGTGAGTCATCACTTGGTTGATGTTTTCCTTTTATTGTTTACAATGGTTGAAGCTTTGGAACATCCATGCAAAACAGTACATTTAAACTTTAAATCAGTCACACATAATGAGAAATCTCAAATCATTCCAAGCAATTCATTTAATATTTTATAAGGAAGATACAACTTGAGTTGAACAGCTAAATTTGCAAGATCAGGAAAGACAGCAAGAGCAGCCACCCATACATTACCGGTGATAAATAGAGATAACCTGAAAAACTGAGAGATTGTATATCGAAAGTCTGCAACAGCTGTACTCATACTTCACATGTAGGTTTCATTCATTAAATATATGTAAGATACAAATATGTTAATCTTGAGCCTCTGTCAGTCTGCAAAGAGGATAAGAAGGGTAGAAAACATAATTAAAATGTGTGTAGGTGTTTCTGTTAAAATAAATTTGCCAGTAGTGTGAAATCTGAATTTCTAGCTTGTCTTATTTTAATTTTGTGATGCCTGGGTCCTAAGCATCAAAAGAAGGGATTTCCCTGACTTCCCCAAGCCACGCAGAGCCATATATTATGGTGAACACTGAGACTCCCAAGGTAGCAGTCAAAATGCCACTGGAGCAGAAATAGAAAGAATGTCAGGAAATTCCATTCCTAGCTCTGTACCTCACATTATCTGATTCCTCTTCCTTCTTCTGTCTAAAGTTGTGCAATTTCCAGTGACGCTGCAACATGGCTCCACAACCGGTTGCTAAAGAGCAGTACGTTCATTACTTACACTACCAAAGCATTAATCAGGAAATTGGAGCGGCCTGGGTTTTAGGGTGGCTTTTTGGTTTTTTTCCCATGAGAGATGTCTGTTGTTGTTGTTTTTGTTGTCACTTTTGTTGTTGTTTTACTTTGGTTTCATTTTTGGTTTTGACCATTGCTAAATATATCCAGAGTGCTCTAAAAATCTGGAAAAGGAAATGAAAATCTTGAGCAAATCTGCCCAAAGTGATTTCAGGACTTGATTGTGGATTTCATCCTGATGGTGTTGATTTTAGGGACTACTACATCAAAGCATGAATGGTTAGCTGCAAGCTCGTGTTTACTACTTCACACAACACACTTGTTTCCCCGAAAGCCAATTCTGATTCAAATCAATTTAATTAAGTAACAAAGCTGGTTGTCATGGTAACAACGCTACTAATTTGTCATGGCAAATACTCTGTGAGATTGGCCAGTTGCTAAGCAACAGCCAATGGGCTTGAAGACAGAAGATGACAAATTCTATCTGGTGCAGATGTTGTGATCCAGTCTTGAATTAAGCCTCTGTTCAGAGTGGATTCCCAAGAGAGCATCACCTGGATAGCTTAATAGCAACACAGGGAGTAGCATGCCACAACAAATTACATTGTTTTGCACTTTTTAAAATGTGTTTGAGGGAGAAGCTAGTAAAAATAAGTTAATTTGATGCTCCCTGTCATCTTTTTATTTTCATGTTACAGAATATATGGAGATGATTCAATCTTACTGTACTTGGCTTTGCATATGCATATTTATATCTCAGAAATAGTCTTTTATACGTCTTTGTACATATGAGACATAAAATTTAGGCATGCAAGCACAAAACAAGTGGATTATGGCTAAATCACCTTAACAAAATCAGTTTGGAGTAATGTGCGTAATTCACTCTCAACAATGGAGCGCAATTTATTTTTAGTTTATTATTCTTTCTCTCAAGATAGCCTCCAACTTCACAGTTCAAACTTGATTTACTTTTATTCATGAGAATAAATTCATTATTCCTCTCACTGAAAGTACTAAAAATATTTCAGGCTGTTGGTATCTTCCTACCTGTGCCTGCTTTTGATCGGCACAGAAATCAAACTAAGTGTAAAGTAATGTAATTTTGTCAATGCATGACTTAAATTCATCTTACTAACTAATTTATCCTGCAATCCTTGTCTAACTGTCTTTCAACTAAAAATTTAACTTTAATTTAGAAATAATTAAAGTATTGAGTTTGCTTCTATGCTTAGGCCTAATTCTAAAACCTACTTGTTAAGCTTAGTACTTTGTGTGCAAAATGAACCAAAGTGGCAACTGATAATGAAGAATAAGGAAATTTGTGAGAGTAAGTCTAGAGGTGTTTAGAGAAATGTTGATGGGTTTACAGTTCACTGGAAAATGTTGCTATCAAACAGAAATGCTTTGTGAAATGGGATTGATATTAGTAGAATTTTGCTTGCAAATCCAAGGAAAACTTCTGACAGTTTTGAAATGGCTCTTTTTTACATTATTTTAGACATTCATTTTTTCATGGAAATTGACTTTTCAATTAGAAATAATTTGTCAAATTATAATCATAACAGAATGACAAGTGCTGTAATATAACAAAGATTGGAACATTGAAATGAAAACAAATATTTTTAATTTTCTGAAGCAAGATGTCTGAATGACCCAAAGTTCCCCTCTTTGCTCTACCATCATTTTCTACTCTGTGAAATCACCCCTGCTGGCAGACAAATTTTAAAATTCCCAAAAAGCCTTTATACTGCAGATATTCCAGCCTCCGCACATTTCTAATATGAATAGTACATTAGTTTCTTACTAGATTCATTACAACTAACGGATTGCTGACAGGAAGATCCAGCCAAGAATCTAATATTATGCTCCACAGTATTCACTTGAATAGATACAGCAACGATTTAGCAGTTTAAATAAAATGTTATTTAGAATCCAAACAAGGTTTTGTTAGTTTTATCAGGTTCACTGCAAATGCATTCATTGCAATAGAAATTAAATAAACCCAAGATCTTTCACTGTATTGTGAGAAGGTTAATATAAATGAAATGATCAATCCAATAAAATTTTTGTTTTATAGAACTAAAATCAGCCTTTTTCAATTAGGGTTTCAATGTTAATATATAGAAGGAGAATCATGCCTCTCAAGTTTGGTTAAAAGGGTGTTCTTCTGCAGAAGATTAGCCAGGATAATTCCTACAAATTAACAGAAAATAGAAAGGTAAAAGAAACATGCAACTTAAATGTTGTCCTTTCACTATTTCAAACCACTTGTTAGACTAGGGTTTTTTTATATTATATTTTATTGGGTGTCCGTGGCAAGGCTTTGGCAATAAGGGAGGTGCAGAGGTGGCCTCTGTGTGCAGAGGTCGGGGAGGGAGGTGGTTGTTGTTTTAATGTGTCTTTTGTTTCTTACTACCCAAATATATTTTAATTGGCAAAAACCATAAATTATTTTTCCTCAGGTAGAGTCTCGTTTGCCAGTGACAGTAACTGGTAGCCAATTTCACTGCCTTAATCTCAACCCATAAAGTTTCTCATCCTATTTTCTCCTCCTGTCCTGCTAAGCATGGGGAGGGAGGGAGCAGCTGGGTGGGAGCCTGGATGTTTGCCAAGGCTAACCCACCAGGTAGACACAATCCAGTCACTGAAAAATGTCATATGTAGCAAGTGCATAGACAAATGGAGCCAAGGCTTCAGTTCAGCAATAGTACATTATTATTTTCAGAGTGTAAAAATTATTTTAACACAGAAAAAGTAGTAAACAATAAGCTGTTTCCTCTCCTCTGAAAGCTGTAGATAAATCCTAATATTCCACCAGAAAAAATGAAGAAGAAAGCTAAGAAATCTTTAAAATATCACATGTAAATGACAACATTGCATGTGATACCTTGCATACATTTGCCTTTGGCCCTGAAACTGGCATTTAGACATTCTAATGGAACCTTTTGAGTGCCTTCAGTGCCTGATTTGGACATCACAATTTATTCAATCCTTTTCATTTATGAAACCCATAGGCAGTTACGTATTTTTAATTTTCTTTTGATGAATGTCACAATTCAGAGATAATTTAAACTCAAGAGTGGAGGGAACAGTTATGACCCTATCTGTTTCTTGCATTGGGCCTACTGGCAAGACAGAACATATCTTTTTAAAGCTTTTCATTTTAAGTTAAACACCAAGAGCTAGAGAAGCCATGAGATCCTTAAATAAATTATTCCTCTTGTTAATCATCTACTCCTTACACCTGGCCACAGTTCTGAGGACTGATATTTGCTCTCTTAGCTTCCTGGTTATATCTTTTGCAACATCATATGGACGTCTTGAAATTTCCAACTCCTTATGATACTCCTTTTCAAATTTAGTTTCTCCTTCAGAGACAAATTATGACTTGCACTCTTGTTTCCTGGATGTTATACTGTTGTTGGAAAAGTTAAAATAAATATTACTCAAGAAAATCCAGTTTATTGTAACATCCAGGTTGTTCATCAGATCTCTCTCATTATTTACCATACTGTGTATGTAAATCGTAACAAGACTGATTTTATGTCATGTTGCGCATTGCCGGTCAGGTCATGACTTGAATCAGGCCAGAAGGAAGCCAATAGGAAAAACAGATTATTTTTTCATTAGAATTCCCTTTTAAAAATTATTGGTTAGAAAGGCTTTAATGAATTCACTATCTAGTATTTTTGAATCATAATGAAATCAAATGCCTTACAGAAATCTTTGCCAATGAAATCATAAACTCGATCAAAAAAAGCAAGTTTGTTTGACAATTTTTTTTTTATCAAGCTGTGTTGATTGACAGTGTGTATATTGCTGTTATTTTAATTCTTCATTGATTTCTTCTCCGATCACCTTGACTTAGTGGCTCTGTATCCATTTAACCAGCTGACAGTTTACTGAAGTATTTATCCTTCTTAAACAGTGGTTCAACAACCAGTTTTTTCCAGAGCCCCAGAGTTTTTCACTCTTCCATCTATCCATTAGTGTGACATTCCTTTGAACATTTCTGCAACTAATCATGTGTGATGCATTTAATCATAGTTAAAATCAACGTGTTGTTTTTTTCTTAAAATTGTTATTTTGTTTCTTTCCTCTCACTACTACTGGAATAAAATTGGTTTAATTGTTGTTGTAAACGTCAGCCTTCTTTCTAAGAACAGATGCAAAGTATATACTGGAGAATCCTTTCTTTCCTACAACGTTACTGATATTTATATTGTCTCTATTTGGTAAACTTCCCCAGAACCTGGCCCTAGGACAGACCTGTTGGGAGTGGAGAGAGGTGGAAAGCTGGGGGGAGAGAATTAAGACTGCAGCAGTTTAATCACTTGTCAGTACAGGGCACATACCTCAGGTTATGTGATGGACTGAGGCTTCTTGGTAGTATCCTCCTCCCTCTCTTTCACACTCACATTGCAGCTGCCCCTGCACGAGTCCCTCACCAGGAATCACTATGGCATCTATGCAATACTAACTGCAAGGCTAAATTCTCTCTTTTCTGTGCATTGCTGACTTCCCTGATCTCAACAACCACCAAATGTCTGAAACTGGCACACAATTCAGAAAATTCTTTTACTTTTTTTTTTCCTTAATTGATCTGACACTTAACAGCATTTGCTTCAAAAGGTTAAAATCTGTTCCTATAACTAATCTTATCTTCTCTAAAGCCCCTTTTCTCTAGTGTATGGCTGGTCTGGCCTCTGGCTGACTTTCTGTCTTCACAAATTTCTCTAAAACTCACTATCCTCCCACCTTGTGTTTCAGCAAAGGTCCCTGGGAAGAATCCTATGAATCCATCATTGAGAATGGCAACTGGGGAAAGCAGCCATTTCCCACTCCTCCAGAAGAAAACTGTTCTGCCACATTCTCTTAAAGTATATTCTCCTCCCAAGGCAAGTACAGAGCTCCCATCAACACTAATGCACATACAGAGGTGAATATTCCCATTTCTGTGGGACCATAATTGAATCACCATTAGCTTCAGCTCCTGGCGTTGCTCAGAATGAGTTGAGTCCTGTTGCTTCTTGTTGCTAGAATGCAATAAACAAGAGTTAAACTATTTAAAGGCAGCTTTGTTCTTCCGTCAGACACCTGCTGAACATTTGTTTAAAATATAACAACTCTGAAGAGGTATTAGAATCTGGAAAGACAAAGGCCTGAATTAACCTCAGCCATAGAGTGGCTATCAGTGCCTCTGTCACAACCACTTCAAAATCTCCTTTTCAGGTATCTATGGAACAGTTATATTACTAATCCAAATTTACCTCTAAGCTGTGTGAATGTACATTTTCCTAGTGTTTAAGTGAAGAAGCTATATGGAGGCAGGATTGTCACTTCACTTCCAACTTTTTCACAGATAGCAGTGATACAAGAATGCTCCATAGACTAAGTGGTTGTTGCTTGATATTTTTTTTTCCTCTCCAGAAAATAGAGCCTTCCTAAGAAAACTTTACAGACTTACACACACATAAAAAAAAAAAAAAAAACAAAAATGTACTTTTATGAAAGCTATCCATCAAATGTCAAGGATAATAATCAATTTTTTGTTACAATGAACTGATAAAAGCTTTCAGTAATAATGTCATGGGGAAAAAAAATTGTGTTGGAACTCGTAATGCTCAGCCCTGATATCAAACGAATTCATAAAAGCTCAATACCACTGTAGCCCTCGGAGGCATGACAAAACACAATTTCTCATCCACAGGATATGGAATAATTCCTCTTTTTATTTTTTTTTCACAGACAGAGAAGCAAAAGGAAAAAATCTGAATTGCAAAAAAAAATATTACACAATCCTGTTTATGCAGGTGAACATTAGCGATCATTTTGGTCGCTGATATCACAAACCGTTATGGTGATTTCTCTCACATCATGCAAATGGCTGCATAATGTCTACTCCTCTTGGAATGTAAAATCAAATCAGCATTCTAATGCTACAAGCCCGTGATGAGCTTGGAAATAAATATGCAGAAGCGCATAAGAAAAAAAATCAAGGCAATCAAGGAGAGCCAGCGTCCTAGCTCGGACTATAAATCTTTGTCTGTTTCAATCGTAGAGCTGGCCGAATCAGTGTAAAATTCGAGCAGGGATGTCATCAATTTCTGTTAACCTCTCTATTCTTCTTTGTGTTGGCGGTGCAGTGATGGATTGGTTTTGTCACTTGTGCTCAGTTCACAGTATGTTAACATGGAAGGGTGCAGTCAGGTTATGAAGAAGGGTTATTACTGTCCCAGCTCTGACCTGGACTTACTATCTTTTCTAGTATCACAAAACCTTACTGTCTTTGGGACTGAGAAGTAACGTTCTTGGAGCTGCCTAATACTAAACAGAGCAACTACGATTTTTTTCTCCAGTTGCATTTTTATGGTTCTTTCCAGTTGCTTTGCTCCAGCTCATAGGCCTATTCTTTCCTATCATGTTTTTAATTAATAAATTAATGTAGGAGATGCTTATTAATCCAACCACCAATGCAGGAAGAAAAGTAATGAATTACTGGATTACATTAAGATGAACCTATGATTTGCAAACACAAAAAGATTAATAATTTTAGAGTCTCCAAATAATAAAGCACTGGTAATAAAGCAAAGGTAATAACATAAACTTACTGGCATGTAATGAATACATAAATGTTTTAAGGAGTGGACCAACAATTCTTCTTTCATGTTGTCTTGATCATGTGTTTGGTAAGGGTGTTTCAATTGTGTTACCTAATTTTTGCAGTGGATTCGGTGAGTTATGGTGTTCTTCAGCTCTTGTTTTCTGCTTCTCTATGCTGTCTAAATGCATTTGCTGAGATCTGTTCTGCACAGCGCTAAGTCACCTGGCCCTACTTGAAAAACTCATGAGCTCAACTTTAAGCAACTTCAAGCTCTATTAATGTAAGTGGATCTGCTCAAGTGCTTAAGTTAAGCATGTTCCTAAATGCTTTGATGGAAGAATGTAATAAATCCTAATCCAGAGCCCAATGAAATCTTTAGGAGTCTTTATATTGACTTCAGTGGGCATTGCATCAGGCTAATAGAGCTCAACACCTTGTAGAACTGAGCCCTTATGCAGTTGGCTCATTTCACCACACAAGTGGTTGTTTTAGTAGTGGATGAAGTGATCCCTATGTGTAGTATTTAATATAGTGTGTTTCAGCTTGTTAAGTTTGTAAAGTACTTTGGGATCACTTGAGATGAAAGGTACAATACGAATGCAAGTTATTATTACACTGCCAGAAGTACTATTTTTTGTCAGTGAAAAATCACATTAAAATAAATGTTTTAAAATGAAGGAAATAGAACACTAATCTAGAAAAATTCTATGTCTATTTATTTCTCTAAAGAAAAGTCAAGTGGAAAAAAAGAACTCCAGCAATAGTTAGCCCAGGTTCTGCAAAAAAGCTGAACAATTGAGGGTCAATGGCATTTTGTACGTGACCCTTTTGCTCCTGACAAATTGGACCCAGGATATAGGAGTAAATCTGGTCACAAATGTCTGCCACTTCTTGGAGCTGTGTTGGCTGCTCAAAAGCAATTAAGTGAAGTGGGTTCTCAAGTCCCATTGAATGTCCCAATTAACAATTAGCAGGACTTGTGCTCTTAAGTGGTTTTGGAGATCTTACACAACACAGCTCTGAGAAAGTCACATGAAGGAGACCCCAGTTTCCGAATCCTTTCTATAGGAGATATTTTTAAAGCCATAGAAATAAAATCCTGAATTAAACATAGTAGGCAATGAAGAAAGAAACAGTTGTTATGTCATAGCTTATATTGCTATTCATCATTGAGTTCAGGAATGTAGAAGCCACCTAGTCAGACAGTAGGCTAGGAAATCTGGCCAAATCTAAAGTGATAGAAGTTTCACAAGCAATTTTTACATTAAAAATGTATTCCTATGTCCCGGTATTTTTAAGATGTCTTGGGAAACCAAACTACTGCATATTAAGAACGAAACCAGAGATAAGGTTGGCATGAAAGGTTCCTCTTAGTGGCCAGTTTAGCTTGGCTTTTTCCCCAAGTTTTATTTATTTTTCTGTTGTCATGAATGTAAACAAAGCAACATGTTCAGTGCCAGCTACAGAGACTCCAGTAAAAGTAGTAAAGAAAGGATCCCAGAGATGTCATACTGACCTTGCTGATAAATTCCACCTGGAAAAGAGCATCATGCAGCACAGAACCCGCGAGGAATTCTGCATTTGGACATGCTGCCCCTAACCCACGGAAAGGAATTGTCACTCCAGAAGTGAATGTTTCTGGCTCATACATACCCTCACCAACTAAATAACCTCCTTACACATGTAAACAGAGAAAATGCAATCTGCCACAAAAAGGCTTTGTGATAGTTTTCAGAGATATGAATCCCATTAAATTAGTTATTGTTTTGCATTTATTTTAGCAGGATGCCCATTTCCTGTTCTATTTGCCTTAAAGGTTCATGTTCTCAATTACATAATGGCATACAAATTAAATGCAATTTCAAATTTAAACCTCTACAAGTGTCAGTTATCAAGTTCCCCTGTTAGTTCCAGGAGGCTGCCCACAGCAGTGCTGGAAAGGGCACTACTGTGCAGACATTATGTTACCTACCTCAAGAAACTCCTACGGAAGGAATAAACGCAAATGGTTCTTATTTATTATTGATATTGTAGAGTCCAGTGAACTCAGACACGAGATTGGGCCTGATTTAATAAATGCTGTGCCAAAACAAAGATCTACCAGAGCTGCATGACTGCTAGATTTTAGGGAGAAATAGAACAATTTTTGTCATCTAGACTGACCTGCAAAGCTGTGAATCCCACTCTGCTTCATCATTCTTCTGTGAGTAAGACCTAAAGAGAGGGGCTACTTTAGGTTTTCCTAAACTCCATGAAACTTTTATTAGTGTAATAGACACTTTGTGTAACTGATGTAGATCAATCTAGATCAAGTTGAAAGATGTTCTTAGCACCTTACTAATAAGATAATATAATTTCATTCACTTGTGGAAAGAGAATGCAAATTAATTAGGAGCCTGGTTAAAATAATTTGGTTTAAAAAACCTAAGAATCTTTTTGGAAGTATTTTTCTTTTTTTGTTATGTTTTCTTAGGCTTTATTTAATTTCTAACATTGTTTGCAAGGAAGTATTTGGGTGAAATCCTTGACATGCTGAGTTGTTTCACATAACCTAAGTTGATGGTGGTTTGCTATTTCCTAAGATCCAATCCTGAGAAGCCTGCAGAGGGTCTGCATATTTGTCTTTATAATTTATGAGCAAGTTCATTGACTATGGGACTTCGGGTTTTGGGCCCACATTCAGGTCAAATAAGGAATATTTTCAATGATGACTAATTAGCAAATTAGTGCTTTGCAACTTTCATCAACAGTTATTTAAATTAACCCTCCCCAAAAGCAGAAACAAAGTGCACAGACACCAGTGAACATAGACACAAACACTAACACACAAATTCAAACACAGGCACACAGAATGCCTAATAAGATGGAGAAAAGTTACTCCCTAATAATACAGAGTAACTTTAAAATATAGTTTAATGCATGTCAAATTCTACCCTCACCCTTCAGTTTCCCTCTTCCGTTTTAAAATGTGTTGACCTCGAGCTCATTCTGTAATTAAGGTGTTTGATAAGTTAAATCCTTCAGAGGTGTAGGTAGAAAGCCCTTTTTAGAATGTTAAACTGGCAACACACGGGGCGCAGTTATTGCTTTAGAGAAATGTCATGGATGTCCTCTAACCTTTTTTTTTAGGAACATATTTCTTGGTTGATTTTTTTCAAGGACTCAGGTCAGGAAGAATCTACCCCAAGGGTAGTTGGAGGGAAGGAAAAATAACAAGGCATGGTGGCACCTGGGGACCACAACATTGTTCACATCCTCTGTAATCATCAGTGCACTGCTCAGCTGCTTTGGTAATTTACATAATACCATTCTGACACGTTCACTTCAGTTATCCATCACCATTGGGATGGTGTTGCTGTTTTCCTGCTTTATTTTCTTTCTCCCTATCTCACTCTCTCTGTGCCTTTCTTTCTCTCATTGTGTCTTATGTTTATCTGGCCAAGCAAAAAAGATTGATTTCACATTGTTTCTGCCCTCCTTGTTCTACAAATATGAATTTGGCAAATGATGAGGCACCGAGCTCAGCTAATAAGCAAAAATGCACATATAGAGATTTTATTCTCTACATTTTAATGAATAGTATCTTTAGGGTAACTGAGAAGGAGAAGAAGAGCAAGAATTTAATGGATGTAGAGGTGGGCGAAAGAGTCAGTTTAATAAAGCTAAATTCTAAGGATATGATGGACTTTATTCACGTGTAATCATGGCTAAATCTGCAAGATAGGGCTGGACACAAAGCTTTATAAAAGCTTAAAGTTTTTGTCTCTTGAGTTACGTTTCCTTAAAATGAACAAAGGAAAGGTAATGTTTTATATTTTCTAAATATATTTTTTATTATCACGTAACAGATGAATTGGCCATCCTGAAAACATGATTAATTCCTGCAATCCTACCTGCGAAGACCAGACTCCAGGCTTGTTCTCCCCAGTTTTATACCTCTATACCTCTTTGACTTTACTGGAGTTGTTCTTGATGTATATCACTGTAACTGGTATTGACAGTTACACCCTTGTGTGCGCCCTTGTCTGTCCCCTTTGTGTATGACAAGGGTGATAAAGTCACCTTCCCACAGTAAAGGAAAACATTAAGACAGAAAAGGACCACTGAAATGGGGAGCTGGATGACCTATCTGTGGTTACTTTCTTTAGCTTATTGGGGTGAATTTCTTACACTTCTAGCCACTGATTTCTTGGCAGTGAAAGCCCCAAGTGCTTTGGCTACCTGGACTTCCCACTGCAGGAGGGTGAGACTTTTAAGGCAATTTGGTGCTTGGGGCAGGGAAGGGCAACAGGGCATTCATAGCATGCACTCAGATAAGTGTCCCTGAATGAGTATGGGAGATGATTCTTTGTTTCCATAAAATTATATTCCTGATAGGGCAGAAAAGACCAAGACCTGCAGAAGTAAAGGAATGATGGTGTTCAAAGCCAGTGCCACCAACCCCCACAAAGTCAGTCTCAGACACTGACCGAAATCCTCCCTTCTTGAAAAAACTGTGTCTTTCTGTACAAAGGCATGAATAGCTCTGTTTTTAAATATCTTTGCGATTATTAATGTAGATATTACTCAGTTTAGTACCTCAAGTTAGGTGGGAAGAATCTGAGCATCAGTCTCTGCTATATGAAGCTTTGGGTTCAACCCCCATTATGCTAAAATACTGGGATGGGTAAGTCAGCTGCATATTTGTTGAAGGAGAGATAGAGATGTGCTGGTTTTGGCTGGAAGAGAATTAATTTTCTTCATAGTAGCTACGATGAGCCTATGTTTTGGATTTGTGCTGGAAACAGTGTTGATAATACAGAGATGTTTTCGTTATTGCTGAGCAGTGCTGACAGAGCCAAGGCCTTTTCTGCTTCTCACCCACCCCACCAGCGAGTGGCTGGGGGTGCACAAGGAGTTGGGAGGGGACACAGCTGGGACAACTGACGCCAACTGACCCAAGGGGTATTCCATACCATATGGTGTCATGCTTAGCATATAAAGCTGGGGGAAGAAAAAGGAAGTGGGGGACGTTTGGAGTGATGGCATTTGTCATCCCAAGTATCCATTACGTGTGATGAAGCCCTGCTTTCCTGGCAATGGCTGAACACCTGCCTGCTGATGGGAAGTAGTGAATGAATTCCCTGTTTTGTTTTGCTTGCGCACACAGCTTTTTTTTGACCTATTAAACTCTATCTCAACCCATGAGTTTTCTCACTTTTACTTTTCTGATTCTTTTCCCCATCCCTCTGGGGGTGAGTAAGCAAGAGGCTATGTGGTGCTTAGTTGCCAGCTGGGGCTAAACCATGACAGGGGACATAAAAGGCTACAGCCTTAGACAGATCTCCATAGTTTGTGTTCCTATGCACTAAGTTATTCAAGCAAGGGTATTAATTTTCTTGGTGTAGTACTCAGGAAATGTTGATCCACTGTAAGGTCAGGGTCTTCTGCAGCTAAAGATTTTGCATAAACTTATGGCTTGTCTGCATCAAATCCATGGTATGAATGAATTTCTAAAATCCAATATGCAATGTAAAATAAAAAATATTTTTAATGAGCAAACCCTTCGTGCTCAAAAAGCTTCCCATACAAAAATGGAAAAGTATTTATTACAGACTATAGTCACATTTATTGCAGACTATAGTTGCATTTGATACCAGGATCTCTACTAAGGGCTCCTTATAATCTTTGATTCCTCTTTCATAAAAAGTTTATTCTGATATAGAAATACAGGACTTATTGAAGACTCCTCAGAGATGTTTCAATTAAATCCTGTCTTCTTATATATCAACTTTGTGTGGCAGAAACAAATTCAAGGCCCTGTCCTGCAAACACTGATACAATGAGATAACTCAAGAGAGCACTCGAATGATCTCAAGTATAGGCTCCAGTAGACAAATTTAGCCTTGGCAAAATCAATTTATTTCATGTGTATGAACGCTGCTTTATGCTAGGGATGATTATTTTTTTTTTGAGGGGAAGAATGACTTCATTTTGACACAAAAAATATATCATCCTAACCACCTTGTTTAGAAAAGCCAGCATTTCTCTGTGCAGAGCAAATACACAGGACATTCAAGAACCTCAGTAGGTTGGGAGAATGTGAGAACACAGGAAGATTCTTCTGGGGCCTCATTGAAAGACTGTGAAGATCAGTGATCACATTAACCTCTGGGGACCTTGAAACAAGATTTTACAGAATCTGGCCAAAACACTTTGAGCTAACCACAAATACCATGATCCTTTCCCTTAACCTTTGCAGTATTAATATTCTGTTGTTATCTGACGTGCTATGGCATTTCTTTGACATAGAAGACAAAGATGGTATAATGAGATACGAGTACTGATAATAGATTTGGTATTCTGATCTGTTCATGGTAGTGCTAAAGTTACAGGGTTGTAGTTGAACCCTTAGCAAACTACAGTTATTCACTTCCCTTTATTCATGTTACAACTTACTTTTGCATGTGAGATTCAACCATCTCCTTATCAAAACTAAAAATCTTTGTCTGCTAATGTGTTCATTTTTAAACCAGCCCTATATTACAGGTTTTGTAAAGCGATGTTAATTACAGAAAAAAATAGCTATGAAACAGCCGACTGCCATGTCCTTACTTTGGTTTCCTGACACTGGGCTGGAGCTGATTGTTTCCAGTACAGTACATGTTAATGTGGCTGTCATCATCGCTTCTGGAATAGCTTCTGAGGGGCTCAGTTCAGGCAGCAATTTATGTTGGCGCTAAGACTACAGCCAGCACAGTTAAAGGAGGCCCCCTGCACTCTGGGGCCCTAAATCTCCAGCCACTTGACATTAGTGAACAACAACAACTCTATTTCCATTTTCCACAAGAAGAAAAAAAATAGATTTTTTTTTTTAAGTTTTCTTTTTTTTAAAGCTGGGAGAGAGGCATGTTGGCAACAGATATCAATGTGACCTCTCTGACTGACAGAAGGTTCATCATTGCGTACTATACCTGTCACCTCAGTAATGTATGTAGTCTCAGCTGCCCCGTGACTGCAAAGTGAAAATCCCATCCCTGACCTATGAGTTGTAACCTTTGGATGCATTGCATGAAAAGCAGCTTCACTGGTGAGCTATGCAGATGTTGACAAGGTGTGGAAAATGAATATGAAAGAAGATGAGTGTTTTCCAACCTCCATATTCAAATATGGCCTCTGACTGTCCATTTAGAAAAAACTACACAGATATGATAAAGGAGATAAAGAGGTCTTTTCTTCCAGAGGATGGTCTGCAAGGAATACAATTCTAATGGGAACCTTTTCTGGGTCTGGATACCAAAGGTTTCGATGCCTTCAGTGTCCTACAAATTATTACACGATAGTTAAAATTATATGAAAATGTCTTTATTTTCTAGATGGTTTCACATTCCCAATAAATTACATTACTAACTCTTTTAACATTCATGGTTTAATTGTGTATAGAATATATTATTTTTTAATAAATTTACAAAGCCTGGGAAAATCCACGTGGAATTTGTATCCATAGAGGAGTTCTCATCAAACAACTAATATTGTGCTTTTGTCAGCTGAAAGTTGGAATGTTTCCTACATATTATCACTTGATTAAAGCACACAGATAGTGAACTCCCAAAGAAAACCAGAAATCACATGAGCATTTGGTACTGTTTTATTCTGTGTTCACGAGGATACAGGTAATGAAGCCAATGAGCTACAGATTTACTGAGACTAGATGCCCATATATTAAAAACAAGTAACAAACAAAAAAATCCCAGCCCAATTCTGGCAGTATCTAATATTATAAGGTTACTTTATTCGATCTTGATTTTATGATACAAATTGAATTAAGGTGCACATACATACAGTCCATTTTTGCCTTTTAGGGGGGAACCTTTCTAGCTTTCTATTGTGATAAAGAAAAACATTAGATTCTGACAAGGCAAGGAGGAGGGAAATCACTTTTTACTGAAATAAGAACAAAATGATGGTGTCAGGCACTGAATCAGAGAGATAAAATATTACATCTAATAAACATGTTACATATGGGATTAGACATGGGCCCCTAGAATTACAGAACAACAGAACTTATAGGAAAACAATAACATTAGTATTGAGAAACAATGACTAGAGTTTGTATCATAGTTAAGAAAAAAATATCTGCATTCTTATTAAAGGAACTTCAGCAGGAGGAAATAACTTGTTGTCCTGGAATGTCAGAGTTTTTGTTTTAGGTCTAAGTCTGCAAGCCTTGCTTCTGCCTGTTTCATTTACCTAAGTACAATTACTTCTGTGAGTGGCTGGATCACTTGGTGAGATCATGATCTTAACTGATAATATAGTCTTCAAAGGCAAAAAAATAGGTAACCATCCAGCTCTCCTGGATAGTCAACATTTCTACCTCTGCTCCCCCTCACTGTCTGTTCAGAGGCAGTGATGTATTGCCTAGAACTAAAGATGTACACACACTTCACTACAATTTGATGTGGCCAGCATTGCTTAATTAAGCACATAATCAAGCACTCGTGTCTGCTCCTCCCTCTTGCATCTCCCCTTATCACTTTGGAATTTTCGTATCCCTGCTAACATGGGGTGAAAGAGCAGCATATAAACATTCACCTTCTCTTTCATCAGCCCAGCATTGTGACTGTTGTTTGTGCAATCGTAAAAATTTTGTGTGTATAGATGACACCTTGAAATGTTACTTGAAAGAAGCTTTGAGTTCAGTAGAGCCCTTCCATCACTGACTGAAAGACCTTTTGTCCTATTTTTCTAACAAGTTCCTGCTTTAATTCCAATAACTCTCACTTTAGTGATGAATAATGAACTTTTGGATGCTGAACTGGAGTCAGGTGTCTGGTGTTTAACTCCACGCTGATTTTCTGGTGACCTTAAGGAAGATATACAGTCTACCCCAGAGTGGAAAAAGAAAATCTACCAAAAACCCCCTCCATGTAGTCTGAGCTGACATTCAGGTGTCTGATGCTGAGCTTGCTATTCCTGTAACTCACCTGCTCATCCCTCCTACATTGCAGAGCTATAAGCCTTTATGGGAAGGACTCAGGCAAACTTGTCTGATCAGCACTAAGATGGTGTAACAGGACAGCATGACAGCATACATAGTGGTTGCCTCAGGCTGAGTAAGCCAAGCCACCCTTGCTCCCAGTTGCCCATGCTGCAGGTAGACATGTAGCTGGGGAAAGGAAAACCGAAGCTTTCTCTCCCACTATTATCAGCACTTCCACAAAGCCAGTGGGAGCCTAAACATGGACTTGTGTAAAAACTCTTTGGATGCAAGGTGAATTTGGACTCCAGCATTTCTTTATGCCTATGCTTAGATGTTGTGGTTTAACCCCATCTGGCAACTAAGCACTACACAGTCACTCATTCATACCCCCGCAGTAGGGTGGGGGAGAGTACTGAAAGAGTAAAAGTGAGAACACTTATAGGTTGAGATAACAACAGCTTAAGAATTTAAATAAAATAAAATAAAAATAATAAAATAATAATAATAACAACAACAATAATAATTGTAATGAGAAGGAAAATAACAAAAAGAGAGAGAAATAAAACTCAGGAAAAACAAGCGATCACCTCCCCCCAGCTTATACACTGAGCATGATGTCATATTGTATGGAATATCCCTTTGGCCAGTTTGGGTCAGCTGTCCTGGCTGTGCCCCCACGCAGCTTCTTGTGCTGCTCCTTGCTGGCAGAGTATGGGAAGCTGAAAAGTCCTTGACTTAGTATAAACACTGCTTAGCAACAACTGAAACATCAGTGTGTTATCACATTATTCGCATGCTAGATCCAAAACACAGCATTATACCAGCTACTAGAAAGAAAATTAACTCTATCCCAGCCAAAACCAGGACAGTAGAATATAACAAATGTGTAATCTCCACACCTCAGTTCTTTACATATGATGATAACAATCCTTTATTTCTCCCACCCTTTGCCTGTAATTATCTATTTAGCATTCAGAACTTTTGCCTCTTCCCACGTTTTCCAGAGCCTAGCACAATGTGAACCTGATCATAGTCAGGATCTCTGGACACTACGTTAATGCAAATAATTCTAATGATAAGAATAATGCCCAAGGGTGTTGCAAAGCTATCCTAATATCCAAACCCGACTGTAATTTTATTTAGATTTTATATTACTGACTAAGAGCGTTTATCTTCTTGCCATGTGCGGACATGTAGTTAGTGCACATTGGTTATGGGTTTCCAAGATAATGTAATGCAAACAAATCATATATCGCCTGAGAATGAGTCAGGCCCACATTTCAACTTGATTTGATTTACCGTCACCTATGTTGCAATGACTATTAGTCTGTTGAAATAATGAAAGAAAGGGAGCAAGGGCTTTTAAGGCCAGTGTGGGAAAGTACCTGTTACATAAGCATCTTTAAAATGCAGAAAGAATAAAAGAATGGTTAGAAGACTTAGAGCACTGGAAATTAAATATGTGATGCCTCCTCCAAAAAGAACTATACTTGCTTTGATGAATGCCACAGTAAATTAATCTGATAGATCTGGTCTGATTTTAGTTTTGCCTATATTTAAGACTGTCTCAGATATCTGGAAACAAGTGGAATGCCACTCTGCTCATACCTCATAGCAGGTTCAGATTGGTCTTTCCTGATACACAGTACTGTAGCATAGAAAAACCTCCAAATCCAGATCTGGATCAGTGTTCTCAGCAGTTATCACTGAGGGCTAAACTGAAAACAATGATCCAAATCCTTGCAACTAGTCGAGGGACCAGCACTCTCATCTCTCCAGGGTGGTCAGGCTTTAATCCAGACTGTAATACTAAGGAAGTTTGACAGCTTTCTGTACAAAGGCATTTTGTGAGCCCAGATTAGGAAAGAGTGGTGGTTTTCCAGGATGGATAATAAATATCTATTTTCCAAACTTCTTCAGCAAAAATTCTGCCTGCACACCCCTTCACACACACTTTCCCCCAAACACTCAGCTGTGCCACTACTCCCTCCACGTCCTGGTTTTGTGTTTTATGACTGGACCTGGAACTGAAAGCTGTGTCTACTGGCACTCTGTTTTGCTGGGTGTTTTTGCTGTGGATACACTCTGAACTGCTGGAATACCTGCTGCTCTTGAGCACAGATAACAAGGTAATGTAAGAAAAGATTTCAAAGGAGACACACAGACATGTTATCTCATACCTTTTCTGCTCCTCATTATTTAAAGTCTGAGAGAGAGATGTGGGGAAAAAAAGAGCTCTTCGCAGGTCCCATGGGGCTGCAAAGACATCAGCTCGTGAATATTTCACAAGTGTATCTCTGTCCTGTAATATTGCTGTACAGTTACCTGCAGTTCAAAGGTAAGGACAACAAGGAATGCTGTATATTTCATTATTGTGCCAAGCACAAGAGCTTAATTTTTGTATTTGTAAAATCCAGTGGTTTTTCTTTTCAGTGATTAACATTTCAGTGACAACGAAATCAATTTTAAACCTAAATATATAATCAATTTCTGTTCTCAGTATGCTGTATCTTCTCCAGATCTGGTGAATCTCTAACCTGTCAGCTATGGTGAAAAGTCGAAGACTTTGTTTGTTTTAAACTGCCTATACATAGCAAACGGCAAGGCTCCTTGCTCTTGCTCTATATTATAATCCCAGTTTCAGCACATCTAAATTGATTGTGCTTGCCATAACGTTAGCTATTGAAACATATCTCAAATATGCAGCCCTATTACAAACTGTGCTAGAGTTGTATATTTGAAAATTTTTTAAATGGGATGATCCAAGACCCTGTTCAGAACACATTTGCTGTAGTGACTGTGACTTTGTAATCTCCAAGTTTTGGGAAGTCCTGTTTATTTCTGTTGACAAGAGTGTATTTTCCATCTCAGTTCCCTTCTCTTCTCCTTCTGGCCCTTTGCACATCCCAGAAGGATTTGCTTTCCTCTCCTCAGCTGACTCTGATTTCATCAACTAGTTCTGATACTGGGGGTTTTTATAATTGCCTCATGCAAGAGAAAGGAAAGCAGGAGCAACCATACACAGGAAAAGTGCAATAATGAGCAAAACACAAAATACAAATTGCTTTTAACCATCTTGACTAGCAAACAAAGCAAAACGGCATCAGCATGCATTGGAGTGCTTTGTAAGATACGTGTCGTTAAAGAGCCTTGTGTTTTCAGTTAGCTGATACTGTAATAAAAATTGTTGGTACTGGCAGCATTGCATCATTGTTCTTAGCAAGAAAAAGCAATTTGGCCTATTGTTTCCAGAAACAGTTTTCTCTTATAAAAACAATATAGTTGTTTAACCTAAATATAAACACATATGATGACAATAATTTTATATACGTTACAGACTGTTACATGGTCTTTAACAACTGTCAGTGCTAACAGATAAATTCTACGTAGTTGGCTTTGCTCATTTTTTACCAAGAGTAAAAGGCACCATGGCTGTTGCTGGCTCTCCTGTGCTCTCTGCAACAGTACATGTTGCTCTCTACATGCACCAAAGTCTGGCCTTTGAGAGGCAGAAACTTGTCTCTGTAGGACTAAATGCACGGTTGCTGCTACTGCTTTCTTTTAGTCTGACTGCCTGCAGCTCAGTGACTTCAGGGAGTACATAATGAGTGTATTAAGGGTTGGAAAAAACTATGAACCAAAAAAAGGGACTCATTCTCATCTGGGCTCTGAAAGTGATGCCCTCATGGTTCTCCATGTCTATTTTCCTGTTCTAATTTACTATCTGTGGAACAGAGACATTGGTTTTTGATTCTGTCACAAGGAAGATTTTGATAATGAATTAATTAATGTAAAAACTGTACAGTTCTCCAAGTTAGTTGTCAGCTGGAGGTCAGTATCCTCCAGATCAGCTGATTATTTGGATAGTTATCTCCTGACTTCTGTTTTTATAAAAATTACTCATGCACAAGGACCTCAGATTCTCTTCTCATAAAGCAGCAGGACGGTAAATGCCCTGATGACCTCGTATCATACCCACAGTGTTAGTTAAATGTGACTAAGTGAGTTGGGAGGGAATCTTCCTTCTTGGCATCCTCACACTCCTCACTCCCGCCTGCCCTCCACCCTGCCGCATGGTCACCATGGACCACATAGATGCTGGCTGTGTCTTGGGAAGTGAGGTGAAAAATGCTTTAGCAGGCTGAGTGAAGTAAGCTTTGGAAAAGCAGTGTAGCTCATGAAGGGGAAAGCATACCCTTGTGCACACAGCAGATTTATTCATTTGATTGCCTGTGAACAAGCTGGAATTCATAAGCACTTACAGAAGGGAGATGTACAAAGCCTAGGGCCCCGGGATGGAAAAGAGAAGCTGTATTAGGGTTAAAGCATAGATACTGTACAAGTGCGGTGGCACCAAGCTCCTGGGCCTGTGGAGTTAGTACTGGCATCTCAGGGTTCTTTAAAATCTGGTTAGACCAGAATAAAATTAAGCATTGTCCCATACTTTGCCCTGTCAAAGTACAGGTGCATCTTGTTTCTGAGTATGGATACAGTTGCTGTGTACATCTGCATGGGTCACTGCTTGCTGTCCACTCCAGGGGACGAAACACACCTGACCCCCTTAGCAGGTTGACTCTGGCTGATAGAGCAATGTCAAAAGGCACATTTCTGATGTCACCTCTGTGTTTTAGGAAGAAAATGGAGCTCCTGAGATGAAAGGAGATCTGACCGCACCTGCACCACCCTGCACTGTAATTTTTCATGGTGGCTGGAGTCATGTCATTAAAGAGACCACAGAATATGAGCCATTTGCTGCTGCTGATCAGTGCTCCCAATGCATTGGATTTCTTTAATCCAAATTCACTGGAGGCTGTTAATCAACATAATGGAATACAGTAGGACCCTGAACACTGTTACTTACAGAGGTGAGTGAGTGCTTGCATGCTAAGGCCTCCAACAATAAAAGCAGTTTGTTCTTGTAAACGGATATGATGCAGTACGAAATTACTCCAAAATATACTCATAAGCCTCAGTGACACAGGTTGATCGCCTCCTCCTCCTTCCCCCAGCGAACTTTTCCACAGGTCGCTTTCATGTATGTTTTAACAGTGAATCATAAAACACTATGCATTTATCAAACCCAAACAAAAAGTCAGCTCAGTTTCTGTGTTATAAAGCACATTGGATTTTCCGTGTGATTTCTACTTAGATTAGTAAGGTTAAAATTAGCAATCAAAAGAAGGGTTCCCATATTGTAACTAAAACAAGCTTACTGCGTCCTGGATTAAATCAGGAGACTGTGCTGAGGTTGTGAGAGAAATACCTGACAACTTCTTTAAAATAGTTTATTTACATAACACATAACACCAAGGAATGGTAGGAGTTAACATGACATCAATTCTATAGAAGAGATAGAAGTTGACTGTTTAATAGTTTCTGTTTAATGCTAGGCCACACAGACAAATGCTTCTGTGAATTATCTAGAGAGCTGTTAGGGAATGAAAGATATTAATTGGTCTGATGCAAAGCGGGAGGGACATGTAAGAAAGGGAAAATGAAAGAGGAGTACAGAAAACTGCAGTTGTAACTACCTGGCTGATCTGAGCATTATTTTGGACAAGTCATCATTGCAAAATCTTACTTTATTGGTTGAAACATGTTTGGGAGTGCTATTGATTTTTTGGGAAAAGGATCATTAGTCTTTTATTATAAACTCTTGATTTGTACTACTCTCGGTTCATTGGTTCCTGGGGGAGAAAGTTGAATTGATTGGTTGAGCTCTAGGTTTTGGGGTTTGGGGTTTTTTCTTTTTTCTCTCACTCTTCTGTTAGCTCTTTCTTTTCTTGTTTTTTTTTTTCCTTTTCTTTTTTTCCCCTCTTTTGTTTGTCTGATGTGATCAATGAAGGGATTTTGAAAGCTCCTATTCAAAAATGTTTCAGTGTTATCTAGCTTTTATTCATACCATTAAAGAAAAAAAAATGTTTTTATCTGCAGTCAATACTTTATTTGAGAAGCTGAGTCTCTATCTTCCAAGCACATATTTGGCCAAATCCTAATCACTGCAAAAAGGTAACCCTTTGTTTAAACAATGTAAATGGGTCCCAGCTACCTTATGGTGGAAAGGCTTTAACACAATGTCAGTGATTTAGGTCAGAAGAGATCCACAAGGTCATACAACTTATCTCCCACCCTTAAAGAGCTGTTTCTAAATAAACAAATAAGCAATAATTTTAAAAAAAGTTTTCTCCAAACCAGTTTTAAATATAATAGGAATAGTAAAGAACTTGCCATTACTGGTAGCATATTTTTCACCTCTAACATAAATTTTTCTTTTCTGATTCTTAAGAACTCTTCTAGCAGAGAGAAAATGTCCATCTCCCCATTGGAAACTCTTGCTACTTTGCATTTAATAAATAGGAATAATTTTCTATCACTGCTTTAAAAAGACAGAGGTCTTTGAGTAAGGATGGCCAAAAGTATAATGCTAGTGTCAGCAGTCTTAGTAACTGCTCCATGTGCTGTACTGTGCACCATTCAGGGATTGCTGGGAACAGTGGTTAGAAATACTGACAGAAGTTCAAATGTTGAATTGCAGCAAAGATGATGATTGAGTTAGTTTAGTAAAATGTCTTGCAATAAGTACCAGACCACCAGTCCTTATGATTGTAGGACTGTAGTGTAGAGGCTCTTCCTGGAGTTTTGCTCCTCTTTTCATTCCCGTTCTTAACCTAGAGGGACTAGGGACAGAAGGGGGAGTAACAACCTCTCCAACAATACCATAAACAAATCATGCAGAATAATGATATAGGCTCTTCTCAGATGCATCTCCTTGCTTCCTTTGATTCTGATAGTCCTATTAGTAATTTTGCCATTGCTGTGTGATTTATTTAGGGGCTTTGTGTTTGCAATTGAGCTGTGCAGCATGCGGCTTGCTATGATCTATACTGAGGGATATGGTTGAGTACATCTGAATAGTGTAACCCTATCGAATCTGGAGGCAATGTGTTGTAACTTACATATCTTCTTCCAGAGAATTACATTACAACCCGATTTGATTTTTACCTGATGTTTCACCTATTAAAATGAGATATTTAAAAAGGGGGGAAATTTGCAGCTGCTAGCTTCTTGGGAAAGATCAAGTCTTTCTGTAATTAATATGGAAGTAACAATTTAAAATAATGAAACACCCATAATATGTTTCGAGGAAGCAGCTTGTTGCCATAATTAGAGCTAGTATAAAATTGTTCTGATGGCAAACACCATTTATTGAACTCCATGAATGAAGCAGCTTCAGCAAGCAAATAACACAAGTGGGTAAATATCAGAAACAAATACACAATGATCTTAAAGGTCTTTTCCAACATAAATGAATCTGTGATAGTGTGATTCTATCACATGGAAATGAGGTTGATGATATGAAAAACCTACAGTTGAGCTTCTTGAGGCTCTGTCTCTCAAAGAACAAAGCATGCAGAAAGTTGAACCAGTGAACTGAGGCAGACTGGTGTTTACAGCAGAGAACATGGATCTGTGATGGAGTCCGGACATAGTCACAGGTTTCAGATAGTGGTGTGAGATGTAAAAGTGTCCTTTCCACTGCAGTATCGGTACACGAGGTGAAAATTCATCTCCCATTCCTCTATGTCCTCTATTCACTATTGTTTCAGTCTGCTCTGGAAAGCTAAGGCAACTGGCCTGCCCTCCCAGCTGATGTCTCTTCCAATGATTTCTCTTGTGTGCCTTTGCAAACAGTGGATATTTATCATGTGAAAGCCTCACGTGTGAATCTGCCTGTTGGCCTAAATTTGGCCTTCTGCTTCTGGTGGATTTGAGCTGTTGATTGGTGATTTTTCAAATCCTCATTTCAATGATGTAGTCTGCAAATGTTGTCTACAGGACCTTGGGGTCTCAGTGTGGTTTGTTTTTCCCTGGGCTTTGCTTTCTGTGCCACATCATCCTGTAGGAGACATGAGAGAGAGAAGTGTGACTCCTTCTCTGCTGGTTCAATCTCCAAAATCTATGCTTATTCTGGCAATTAATCCATATTTCACTGGTCAAGAAATATACAGGTGCAGAGGTGTGTCGCTAGCTGAGGAATTACTGGACTAAAATGAAGTGTACGGCAACTTCTGGTGGAGCAAAACAACACAAAAAAGAAACAAAACAAAACAAAGTTAAATATGTTGACACTGCTTCATTGCTTTGGTTTCTGCTGATTAAGAACAAAACCCTTATCTCAGACTGGTAATGGAGCTCTTAGCACTTTATCATGGAGCATATCCAATCATATGGTGACTGGGAGGCTGGGCAACTTCTCCCTCCTGTCATGCCATGGGAGGCTTAAGCATTAGGTGGTGTGAGCAGGGTGGAGAGACATCGGTCCCTTAGCCCTCCTCCTCCTCCTCCTTCAAATAAACCTCCGCTGGTAGGGCAGGTCTAGCCCTCAGTAGTGTTAGAATATGTGGAGAGCCAGGGAAAATATGCTGTGCTCTCCAGCAGTGAAAATGTGTTCCAATATATTATACTGAAGGCTTGGCTGAAAGGAATTAATTCATTGCAAATTTGGAGTAGCAGAAGGATTTTATTTATTAATTCCTTCATATGTTTAAAAAGTAGTTTTTAGCATCATGTCTACTTTGGGCTAGAACATTGCAACCTATACAGAGAGTTCATTATTGGTAAACATTTGCTTGAATTAACAGCAGCATATGTGTAATAGTGCTACAGAAGAAAAGTACCTGTTCTGGTTACAGCAGGTTACTTTTGTAATACATTTGGGGTTTTTTTTAACCACATTTTCCAGGCACAGCTTAGGATCTTCAACAGATTTTCACATTTGTGAAAGGTTCAGAACACATAATTTTAAATGAAATTGTTGCATGTTGTTACACTTTTCCTGTAAGTTTCAATTTTCCCTTGGGCACTTTGGCAGATGATATAATGGGACCCTGTTCAAAACGAAGCAGCAGCATTCCTAGAACTCTGTCCTGCTGGGTGACACTGTCGCTGAATCTGAAAGACACAAGTGAAGACTGAAAACCCATGACCACTGAGAAAAAGCAAGGTGCTTAAACCACAGGGCAGCACAAACTTTACAACACTTACAGGAAAACAAGCTAAACAGGTGGAAATGTAATCTTTGAAATAGTTTTCCAGCTTCCTAGAGTGCATGATAATAATTGATCATATGGTAAACTCACCAGACTTCCCGTTTGTCTTTTTGCACTAAACTATTTTTGAAGTAAAGTGGTAGCTGTAGCTGAATTCCTCCTACTCTGTCCATATATTTACTTGCTAAATGGCCCTTGTCATCATGGTATCTGAATGCCTCTCACACACTAATGGATTGCATCCATAAACTCTCCAGTGAGGGTAGGGGAACATTAGCCCCATTTCTACAAATGGGAAAAAAGCTAGCAGTGATACTCTTGTCTATTCTCTGAGTGTATCTCAAAGGAATAACAGAAACTTCTGAATTAGACTTCACACCTAGACAGGAACTCAGAAGGGAGTGCTGTCACAGCCATCTCTTTAAGGGACAAATAGCCCTCGTTGTGCATAGGGTAGGAATGACTTTCCTGAGGTTATACTGGACATCTGTGACTGAAGAGAGAATTGAACCAAGGTCCCTCGAATACTGTATTCAGTGAGGTTATCTTTCCTTCTAGAATTTCTGTGTAACAGTTATTTAGTTAATAACATTATTTTATTTTTTTTCCCATTGGTTTTATTTTTGAATGCATTTCATGCTCCATGTTCACTGTAGCTCAAGGAAGTCTAACGTATATTTACAAAAGCAAACAATATATAACGATCCTGGAGACAATATTGTTGTCCATGATGTATGAAGCAGAAAAAACAGAGTTTGATTTTCATAAGCTCTAATGACCCTCCTGGGCAGTTGGAAATGTCCATTGTTTCAGATAATCAGACAAACTGATTCCATTATAAAAAGATGTATTGTTTCTGTTTTATGTTTTTACAAGCATTTTGTCTAATTATTGCTGGCATTTCCAACCATATTGTGAAGTTTTTCAGTGGGAAAAGAAGGAATTTATCTCCATTAAAACTGGAAACAAACTGATGTTAACCATTTTTATAAACTGAGAGCACTAAAATAAAATGGAGTGCATTAGAGCAATTAGGAAGAATTATAGCAAAGACTGTCTTACCTATATTTTCCCTGGGAAAAAAAAAGATATACCAAAGATTACTATGCAACAGTATCAGTCTGTTGTTCTTAAAAATCACCCTGAATGTTTTTCATTAAGTTATCTAGCACAGGGAATATGATGTTGTTTAACCCTTTCATATTCCTAGGTGCTAAAACATTATTAAATGCTGAAATATGAATGCAGACAGGTGATGCACAATAATTTAGGCTTCAGTTTGTAATCCTGTTCCTGGTTATTTTTATAGATATAGATTTAAACTTCTTGGGCTAAAATACCATACAGCATTTATTGGCACTGAAATACAGTGCTTTGTTTAATGGTAGTGGTTTGAAGGCAACAATACAATATTTTCCAAGTCGGATACAATAATCCTTTTCTGAAGTGAAAGATGATTCAATAGTCATTGGCTAATCAGCATATAATTGGTTAATCCCATAGAGTTTGTAAATCATGTTGAGAGCTTGATCGCAGTGGTATTATGGCAGGGAAGAGCACTGTTACTCATTTGTATTACTTGGAGATGAATTCCCATGCCCCAGAACACACATACCTTCCTGCTGGTACTGGCGGGTGAGCTGGATCCCTTCTAGCACACCAGTCTCCACTGGTGTGTGAGCAAATGTGTCCTATCACTAGCTTAAAAAGGGATCTTCTGGTACTGTGGCTTCAAAAATAAACAGATAAGTAAATAATCACAGGCTGATCTCTTCTGAAGTTGTCAAGAACATATCAAGTTATGTCCCCAGATATTTCTGATTGTTTGTGCAATCAGGTCCCTGATCCTCTCTGGAGTTCAGATCTTATGAAAGCACGATTTCTGAGTAATGATTTTTCCTAGGTTTTTTTTCTGTTTTTCTAGGAGCAAATTAGCTAACAGTAGTTGATATAAGTGCAATGTGCTGCCTGCTCAAAAGTAAGGACCACCATTCTGACTGGAGTAAGTCTCCTGAAGTATCTATTGGAACTAATCACTGTTCCTGGTGTTAGCTGTACACTGCCAATCTCCTTCAAAAAAGCCTGTGAGCTTATTTATCCAAAATATTTTGTAGCTCCTGCAGTCAAAGGCAGTGATAGGGAAAAGGCATAATCTGTGTACCTTGAGTGCTTTGCCATATACCCATAAATCATGTGAAATTTCTGTACATCTGCGTTACACAAGACACACCAGACTGAGAGCTAATGCAGCTCAAGGGATGTTAGAGTCTGGTTAAAGATTAGTTTTTTAAAAAATCAAAATCCAGTTGTTTGGGGTTTTTTTGTTTTTCACAGTAAAAAGCTGACTGTGGTTCATTTTTCTACCAGGAGAAATAGAAACAAAGTAGTGTAATTTTAATTAAGATTATTAATCTTGGCATCTACCCAAATTATTTCAGAGACTTTTGACAACTGTAGTTCCAGGTCCTGGGCAGTCTGTCAGGTTTCTCTATAGGGGGCTGTACAGGATAATTCCTTTCAAAGTCTTGATAGGTAATTTTTTCCAAGATATAACTGTAGATTAGAAAACTTCAAGTTGAAATGTCTTCATTAGAGGATACCTAAAAGATTTTATTTTATCATTACTGAATAGAAATTGTGGAAAAATATATTCCACAATTGTTTTACATTTTGGAATTTTTTTCAAATGTGCATTTACATTTCCAAATGTAAAAACACTGCCTTATCATTTGGGATGTATATTTAATATTTTGATTAGCTGACTAGTGAAAAACTGAAAATGGGGCTTGATTATTGAGATTGTTATTGATTTTTTAATCTGTATCCTTCCAGAATTATATTAAAAAGAAATCCCAGCATTGGGAAAGAAAAGTAGCAGAATGTAAAATTAGAAAAGTAGAAGGCTAATATTTTGTTCCATGTTTTTGTTTTCTGCCTGAGGAAATGCACTGTGTATAAAGCATGGTTTAAAAAAAAAAAAAAAAAGGATTGTTTCTTTGAAGACAGCAGACAACACAATTTTAGCAAATATAATATTTATAGGACCTTGCAATTAATTTACAAAAATTTTATATCAAAAATGTATGCTGATGATTTTAGTCTTTAGGGACAACAATTGTCTCCTCAGTCATGTTTTCATACACTAAAGGCAATTATTGTTGCTTCTAGCTGTAATAAAAAAATAACCGAAACAGATAGAAGTGTCTTGGTAGAAATTGAGCTGAAACTCCCACTGTGGAAATAATCAGAAAATTAAAAGCTCTGCAATCTTGCAAATAACATTGCAACTTAATATTATTGGAACATAACATTATTATCTTTTTTTATAGGGAAAACAAACATAAATATGTTTTCAAACAACACTAATGTTATGGATTCACTTTATTGGCTAACAAAAAAAAGAAAAAAATGGGGAAAACCAATAACTTTTTGGAGTTGCTTATCAAACAACCAAGTGGGAATTTGTGAAAAATTATCAATAGTGGCAGGATTATATTTCTGTTACTGTTAGGTCAGCATCTTCTCCGCTGAACTCAGCCTCAACAACACCTATGAGACATGGCCCATCTTGTCATCTGATGAGCTGTAAACTAAATGCTTTTCATGTTTGGATCACTTACCCTCTTATTAGCTACTGTTAGCTTCACAATCTCAACAGGACTGTTGAAAAATCAAAACAAGGAAGGTACCAAGTAAATTTTGGATCCAACTTTGCTTCAGCATTTCGTCTTTGTTTAATAAGTGGGGCACGACTTTGCCTTTTGTTTTTTAATTTATTTACGATCTTGTATGACTGATAAGCTTCTGTTTATGCTTCACTCTCAAACAAAGAGAAACTTACATCACAAAAACTTTTTCTTCCTTAAGGATAAATCTACTTTTGGGTCTGTTTCTGCATTCATGCACACTAAAATACCTCACCAGCCACAATAGGCAAACTCCTGATCTCCTGGGAAAGACAAAAGTCATACAGCACCTCCAGATCCCTACTGCTGTCATATTTAGTAATTGCTCAAAATCCTGGGAGGAAGTTGCAGCATTGTTACAATGGTGCCACACAACAAATTTGAGATTTGAGCCCAAAAGAAAAATTACACAGGCTGTGGCCTTTGTTGGTGCAGCTAGCTTACAAGTTAATGCAGGCTGAAGTCCTATCCTGCCGATTAGTGATAAATGTCATGGGTCATTTGTTTCACCTATATATCTCTCCAGAGAATGGTTTTAAAAGAAGTCATAATTCTCCTTTTTGTCAAAAACATACAGACTTTAGGAGCAGAATTATGTGAGCAAGTCTGGGAAGCAATAAGAACGAAACTGAAACTCCACCAGATCATCAAATCAAAGCCAAATATTTTGCTGTAGTATTTCATACCTAGTGCACAAAAAGCACTTCAAAGTCCACACAGGGTTTTTTTAAAGGATAATACAGAGCTGTGGATGTTCCCACATGTGTATAATACTATTTGATACCTCTCTAATTCAAAGGGCCATGCCATATTTTTGCCTTTGCCCTCTGTAAACCAAACACTTGGCTGCATAAGCATGCACGCCCACATGAAGACATGAACACATAAGTGATGGATTTTTAACAGATTCTGATGAAAACAAACCAGGACAGTGCCTCTCCAAGTAAGATTATGAAAGAAAGAATAAACCAGGTGGGAAGGATATAAGGCTACGTCACTTAAAGCAGTATTCCAAATTGCTTAGATTGCGTGCTGGGGTAATGGCAGTCAGAGTGTCTTAAGGAGTTACCTGCCACCAGTTGGAAGTTACCAGCCTTCAGCTGAAACACAGTACCTGACTGCACACATACTTTCATTTCACAGTTTACGATGGCTGGGTTTGCTTTACTGCGGCAAGGGAAAAGTATGCTCACATGGTTATCTTATCTCAGTTTACAGGGGTGTGACTTCTAGCACAAGGGTGGTAATTGCTAACCTGATTGCTACTGATCATAGGGACATTTCCAAGAATTAGAACTAGATAGAAATTCCTTTTAGAGTAATGTTCACTGCCTCTTTTCCCTAGAGGAACACATTCACTTTCTGAAATATTTTGGGGGGAAATCAAGGAAAATTGGCTATTTTTATTGGCTCTAATCTTGAAAACATAGAATTTCTAAGAATTTATAATACTCATGGAGGTTTCTTACGTGAGAATAGTTTAAATAAAAATCAGCAGTGTAAGTCTAAGCCTACCACTTCTGGAGTGGGAGGATCTGATTTTGAGAGGCATGTAAGAATGTAGGCGAAAGAAAAAATGCAGATGGGGAGCTGCTAAAAGACCATGGACAGAGTGGAAAAAAAAAATCAGGTGCAAGTAATGAATGACAGAAATGTAATCCTGTCACCTTTGTCTGGACATCACTATTTTTTGAAGGATGTCCAA
Organism: Phalacrocorax aristotelis; assembly: GCF_949628215.1. NCBI lineage: Eukaryota > Metazoa > Chordata > Aves > Suliformes > Phalacrocoracidae > Phalacrocorax > Phalacrocorax aristotelis. The sequence goes on along the minus strand of NC_134284.1, from coordinate 23,608,225 downwards.
ACCTACTCCTAAAGCAAAGTCAGTTTGGGAAAGGAAAGGAGTATCTTCTATTCCAGGTTTAATTTCCCAGTAACTGGCAATACCTACAGGCATAGCTATCTAATATCTGACAGCATCTAGCATCTAAATATGATAGATAAGAGCCTGGCAGACAGGCAGGGGACTCCCTCCCTCTGTTTATTCATGTGAAATTGGGAGGAGAGAAAAACCTCCACAGGATTTCTGACCTCCTCTTTCAGCTCCACCCCTGTCAAAAGCTGAAACTAATGAGCTGGAAATAGGAAATGTGCAAAATAACTGACACTTCCCTATCTGAACTGCATTCCTTAAGTGTTGTTTTTTTATTACTAGATAAATGCTTTGACATGTGTATTTATGTGAAGTCTGAATGTGATTTAGATACCAACTACCTGCTGAGCTAAGAATATTTGCTTCCTACTTAAACCAATATGTTTATTTAAGGGTTCTTTAAGTTTTAAAATGCCCTTTGTTTCCAGCTCCATAAATGGGTAACCTTTGTATGTGGAATGCATTGTGCACTCCATTTGTTATTAATATAAAATAATATTTTCCTTTTGCTCTGTTCCATTATTTTCTTCAGGAGTCATTTTACTGTAGCAGACTCATGTGAAAAATGTGCATATGCATGTTTCCAAAAGGATGGAAAAGGCTGATTCTCAGAGCTTCTGCTTAGAGATGATGTCCACCAATCTTGCTTAAATAGCAAACAAAGGGTCTTTGTTGCTCTTGCAGCAAAGTATTTTGAGAGGTAGGACATTTCTTTTGTTCTGTGTTTTTGTGCATAGTACAATAGGGCTAGAAGTTGTGGATGCTGCTTTGATATAAAGAATAAATGGCAATGTCAGTGTGCAGACAAAACAATTTAATTCATGATTTTTATTTTAAAAGGCCTCATAACTGAGATCTGTACTTTCATGGGTGAATTCTTTGAATCTCTACTCCTTGATTATTCATGATTAACTCAGGTAAGGATTTGCTCAGCTGAAGCTCTCTTTAAAATCAATAGAAAATTTGTGTAAAATTATACAGGCCTGGCTCCAAATGCAAATATTGTTTATTTTTACATTGAAAAATAAAGTACTATTTTAAGGCCTTCTGATCAGGAAACGTTTGGAAAGCATCCAGCAGTTAGAAGGCATGGTCATGATTTGAAATTTCCAGCCAAAATCAGGACACCTTTTTCATGAAAATTCATCTTGTAAATAAAACCACCAATATAATGCAGGCTAATCCCTTCTAGAATGAAGTCCTCTGAATGCGGATCCCTATAACAGGATATTTGGGTTTCTGTCAGCAACACTACTGACACATGTGCTCGAAGGCTTTCACTTAATGTATAGAAGAGGCCAGCAATCTGCAATGCAAAGTTTTGAAGGCAATTACTCTTTCTTTTTAATTTGAGCCCACATTCAATTAAATGGAGCCGAATTGCTCACATCCTTTCAGCCAATTAGTCACAGGCTTAAGTTTTTGTTTTGTTTGTGCTTCTTTCCCTCTCCTCCCTACCCCCACACGAAATATTCAGTCCTTGGACTCCCTAACGAACATAACCCAAACTGTCAAAACAAGTTTCTGGGTGTTAAGGTTTCAGACAGAAAGCTCTAAGCACCAGATCCACAGAAAAGCAGGTGCACCCTTTGGAAAACACATGGCATTTGGGTTTGGGATCCATTCTTCCGGGTGAACCACACCACAGCCTTGGGGTGACAGAAAGAGGCATGGCAGAGAGCAGGATCTTTGTGCTGATGACACAACAGCATTCACAGCTGAGCTGAATCAGATTGAAAAGGAACTGTCAAGTGCTGTGCCTGCCATAATTAACCTTTTTCAGGTTTCCTTCCCATCTTTTAACTTCCTCACTTCCAAGCTTCCTCACAGGCTATTATGCCCTAAAGCCCATAATGATATAAAGCTGTGATGATGGAGCACTGACCTCTCTGCTCAGCTTGGATCTGACCCATAATATTTTGAGTAGTGGAGATCTGAGAATTTGCTAATATTTTTGTGAGAAGGAAAAAAAGAAAAATGCTCTTGGCTTGTCTGTTACATATTTCCACAACAATGAATGGTAAATGATACTTATTGGGGTGGTGGTGGAATTCCAGGGCTCATTTTTAATATAATGGTTAGTCTAATAATTCCTCAAAACTGTTCCCCTGTGGTAAATTAATGAAAAGTAACTGAAAAGAGCTGCAAGTGCAACCTCTGAGTGAAGGTTTATTTTAAAGTATTCCTTTCCTTGTGATAGCTTCAAATATTTGTATAATAGAATTTGTTGCCCTGTCTAGAGTTATAAATGATAAACTTAGCTATAGCAGTATCCCTGAATAAGAGCCCTTAGGCTTTATGTACTGAGTCCACAGAAACAGCGTGATACTGAGCAGGACATTAGTAACACATACTCATTCTAAAACAAAGATTTCACTGGTATCTGAATCCATAAACTGATTAAAAGGATTATCTGCAAAGATTTCATGTAGAGGGATTGAATAAAAGAGGTGGGAGGGGAGTCAGTTTTGGGGCCTTAATTATTTTAAAGGGAAAAAAAAGACAACCTGGATGACATGGCAAGGTCCTTAGGCACATACATGATTGTAAGCTACTAATTCCAATTAAGACAAATCACATACTTAAAATTAGCTCAACAGCCTCACTGAATTGGACCTAGAAAGCTCAACTACTTTAAAAAGTCAGGGTCTGCCCAAAAAGAACACTATAAAAATGTATTTCAAAGTGAACAGAAAAGCTAATCTGTCCATTGGGGGTTTACTGTTGCTTATAATGTAATAGTTAATAACACTTGATTAAAAAAATCAGCATTTGCTATTATAGTCTTGAAATTTACACAACTCTTTGCCAAAGCCAGTACTGCTGTTCTATAATAAACCCCGTTAGTTTTGTAACAATTCCATTTTCTTAAGCCTTTTCTGTAAGGCAAGTCCAGAAAAACACTGCCGTAATCACATCACTTCATGTTTTAAATCCCTTCCCTGACTCCTTTTACCACTACATCAAATAAAACTACTAGTTCTTATCCTGAGCTTGAGTGCACACTGAACTTCACATATGTGAGTAATCATACACATAGGGCCATTCACATCCACATGGTTTTGCAAGTCCGGGGTGTCAGCTCATTAGCTCCTGACCTCACTTCATGGCTCACCCTGAACTGTTCCCCAGCCTTCCTTTTGGTTCCTTGCATGCAGGCTGTCCATCCAGAATTAGCTGGGAAAAGCACTGCTATAAAATCCTTTCTCTGAACCCACTCCTAACATGATCCCTGTATGAAACTGCCCACTAATAATGTCTAAATAAATGGCCAGGAGGAATTCGGGGAGAAGTTTTAGTTCCACTTAATTTACCAGGGCATACACATCACTGTCACAAAGATTTTCTTCTTGATGTTACTGTCTTGTGTATGTGTATTTTAATTCCTCTGCCCTCCCCCAACCCCTCATCTTACTTCTTTTTAATTGTTTTTACACTCACTTGTTAAATCTAGATGCATTCAGCATGGCTGAAACTGACTGTGTTAGGTCCTTTCATGTCTTCCCTTTTGCCTGATGGATTTAATCATAAATAGCTATTTCAGAGAACATTTTCCCTAAGAAATGCACGTGTCTATGGATAACTTTGCAGCTTTTGATAAAGGGACATTGCTGTGAGCTGTAAAGGCTTCATGAAATCAGGAGGGCTGACAGCAAAGTCCTTTGTTTTATTGCAAATATCTAAGACCACATAACTGATATATGGCTGGCTTCACATATGGCTTGTCTTTCTTGCCAAGTCTACTGGAAGACAAGACGACTGATCCAAGAGTTATTTTTTGCATGTGCTTGGAAGTCCTGATTGCAGATTCCTCCTACAGTAGGGGGACACTATTTCAGTATCAGTTTTATTGCACCATGCAGAGATTTTACATCTTTAACCCTATGTGCTGCAGCTGGCTTTAAAACAATTATAATAATTAATAAAAAAAAAGCCAAGTCAAACAGTTAAAAATATTTATTCTACTTTCAGAGTTATGGGCAAAATTTTCATTTATTAAAAAGGGAATGAGATTCCACTACAGTCCCTGAAATGGCAGTTAAAAATGACAACTTAGTTTGATAATACTCTATTTAAACTGGATTGTTACAACCTTCTGTGCTTTGTGTTCCCCCTTGACCCTTTGAGCACACCTTCTGTGTCAGCCCAGTAGTGAAACACCAGCCGATGGGGAAGATCTGATGGACATTAATTCCTGCTGACAGCTCACGTTCTGAATATGGGAGGCTGTTTCCATTGTTCTAAGAGCTTTCTGTATTACCTACAGTGCGATAGCTGTTAGCTGCTTCTCCACGTCTGGACGGCATGATGATAATTTGGGAAACAAAGCAGTTCTGTCATGTTTTTTTTTCTCCTGGTTTTTGTTGGTTTCATTTTTATGTTTGTTGTACTGTACCTGCATTGCTGAGTGAATTTTAGTAACATAATCTTGGTAGCAATTGCTTTGAGGCTGTCATGCCAAAGTGTGAGGTGTGAGAAAGAAAAAGAGAGATCTGTGAGCCAACAAATAACACAGAACTGTAAAAAAAAAAACCCTTAAAGAATAATAATTTATTTCATACAGTCAGGCTCCAAAGTGGAGTTTGTTGCATTTGCATCCTATTGTCTTTACTGCTGTATGAATATGAGACAGACTGGGAAATACTTGATTAGATTTTTCAAGAGTTTTCCTTGGATTGGTGGAAATCTCACTGATGTGAGCTCCTTAGCCACTCTTCAGACATCTCATGTGGGTCCAGTGTACCTAAAATGCTGAGCAAGTTTCCTAGGGCCCATTTGCTGGGACAGCTATCCAGACAATTGCACACAATATCAATTTTTTGCCTCCTTTCACTGATGATAAAGTGAGGTTTGTCCTACATCATGTAGGGATGTTTCTAGTTCTGAGAAGTCGTCTACTCCAGTGGCTATATGCATGGACCTGAAGGAAATGACACACACTCATTGCAACTCTGACTGCTTCTTAGGCTTTCTTTGCTGTTGGTTTTGTACTAATGCAGGAAAAGAAAGCTGTAAGGAATGCACAACTATTAAGAACAGTGCCTGTTTGCCCACCTGGGGAGTGAGAGCATCAAAAACTTTCATGACCATGTGTTTGAAGGCACAAATAATTCAGGCTTCTGCTTTCATAAACAGCACTGTGCCACAGCCAAGGCTCCTGCGGTGTAACCGAAAGGCTTCACAAAACTGGTGCAAAAGGCCACAATGTCAGTGGCAGAGCTGGCCGCAGAAGTCCAGAGTCCAGGATGCCTTTCATCAAATTTAAACACAGTATTATCTACTAAAATAGAGATTTATGTTATTCTTTTAAATGGAGAAAGCTACAAGACAAAAGAGGCACACACGGAAGAAATGGAGAGATTGTGAAGCTGACACTAACCGCTATCACATACGAACAGCAGCAGCAGGAAACACAGAAGACACTTAAAGTCAACTGCTGTGGAAGAAGAAAACTACAGCCACTCTTGAAGAGGAGGACATACAGCTATACTTGGCAACTGCTGTGAGAATTGCTAATATGTGTAGCTGGCTGAGACGAGAATGAACCATCTTGTTGGCACCTTTTCTGTCAGGGAAGGCAACAGAAGCAGAATATAAAATGGATTAAGGGGACTTAACTTACAAAAAAAAAAAAAAAAAAAGAAACCCCAACCAACAACAACTGCAAAAAACCCCACAACAACCCAAAAGAAGCTTTTTAAAAAAAATATGCAGAAACAAAACTCAGAGGCATGTTAACTGAAATTTCTCATTTAAAGATGGGTTTCTCAGTGGAAGAAGACTAAAGGACAAAGATTCTTGTCTAGGCAGGCCAGCAGACAGGAAAGCCAATGGAGTGCTCTGTCAGACAGGTTACCTGGATCTCTGCTGTCATCTCTTCATCTTGGGGAAGGAGTTAATAATTTCCTTGCCAACATTTCACTGAGAACAGAAGATATTCTCCTTATTGGCTGCTTAAGAAGGGCAGAACACCTTCCTGAGATTACCTTGTACCTGATTTATTAATTATTTCTACAGAATGAGATCCGGGAGTTTTTGGCAAAGATGGGAATGACAGTCACAGTAAAATAAGGCTTTTGGGATAGAGGGGAAAAGGTTGTGTGCAGATAGAAAAATAAGTTTTTGCCTTCACCTTGAAAGGTGAAGGTGCCGCATTTTACGAAATATGCCTATGTGTTCTTGAGAAAGACTTCAGCTACCCTTATTATATCCATATATTCTACAGATTTATACTGCCTCTCTCTTCCCAAGCACTGATACTGGCTAAAAACTCCCTTTTACTACTGCACCAAAAGAGTTTGGTGCAAAGAGCCTACCTTAAATAAGGACAGGTGGTTACTATGTAATTATGTTCTTAAAGGAATTTTGACTTGATCCTACCTTCCATTCATTCCCCCTCTCCAAATATCAGTTATGGCTGTATTTTTTGGAGAATGATGCTTATTTCATTTGATTAGACTTGGAATAAGTAAACTGATATTGCATTGTTGTTGATTTTTTCCCCTTTTTAATTTGAATGCCTTATAAAGTATCACATGTTATAGTTCATTAGGTTCTCATTGATTGGACACTTATTAGCTTCCTAAGCCTGTTTCATTGTTCTGCTGCTATGCTTTCACCATTTGGTATTCGGCACTCTGCATAATGAATAAATTACAGTTGAGAGAACGGACATCACCATATGGGGGTAATTTGTACTTTGACAGAAGGACAGGGCTCCTGGACTGGTCCTAAAGGGAAGCTCTGCAATCTTTGAAAATCCCTCTAATTTTTTCAATTATTTACTTTCAAAAGGCTTTTTCCATCCCCAGTGTATGCAGATAGGAGCTTTGAATAGCAGCAAGCTGGGGACCAGGCATAAAAGTTCTAATTTTAATTGCAGGGCTTCTTAGATGCAGATGAGACAGTATATACACTGATTAACACCTTCGTGGCTAAGGGTACTTGTAGGCACTCTGGCCTCTTGGAATGCTATGATTATGTGGGCTATTTTAAACCTTGGGTAGTTCATGTTCCTTGCATACTGTCAGAGAATATGGGAAATAAATTCTGGAAACCTAAATTTAACATTGGTACTGACATGTAGCTGCTATCTGGCCATGCAAACATACATTTTCCACAAGAGAAAAGAATAATGTAATCTTAAAAACTAAAATCATTGATTTATATTGGTCTCGGTATAGAGATAATATGTATTCTGTACCACATAGTTATATTGTAAGTCCTTTCTATAGATAAAAATCTCTACCTTCAAAAAAGCTGACAGAAAACTATGGTCAGGCTTGGAATTCATAGCCCAGCCCTAGAAAAGATCACACACAGTGAGTCTAAGCAAACGTCTTGCTTTCATTTGCCCTTTGCTCACTTTGTCAGGGCCCTTGAAGCTGCCTATTCAGTCCTGATCGAGTTCTAAAACAGTGCCTTCATAAAGAAGATTTAGCAATATTTTAAATAAAGTATTTCTCATAATAATTTCTAAACTTGCTTGAAATGTTTTTTCTTACTCAAAGTGTCTTCATTTCATATAGTTCTGACACTGTCTTCCTAGTTAACATACTGAGGATAAAAATAAATAGTGAGCTAAAATATCTGAGCTACTACATATCGAGCAAGTTTTCACACCAGCTACTTCATGACATGAGAGACATATATTTTAGAGGAAAATCTCCTTTACCTATAGGATGATCTCATCTTTTCATCTAATGTACTTGGCATGCTCAAGATAACCTTCTGCTTTTCTTTGTGGTTTTCTTCCAGCTTGGAAGTGGGTCCCAATTTCCTTCTCACTCAGTGGTATCCCAGACGGTCTCACATGCAGCCACCCTTAACTCCTGTGATGGCAAACCAGACTCTTTCCTGAACACAGAACTGGTAAAATGTGAACTTCAGACTTTGCTTTAGGGATGCATCTTAGCTAATTTTGACTACTGAGTCTCAACAGAGAAGGAGAAAATGCCTATAAGGAGCAGTCACCCATTCAACCTTTAAGTTCCTTGCAATTTGTTCAGACCAGTTGCCCCCTCCAAGGGAGAATACTTGTGCAACAATCTGATTTCTTTTTCCCCTTGCCACTACCAAGACCACCAGCAACAAGAAATTGGCAAAGTAAGTCTGTGGAGCAATTCCTTTAGCTCTTCTTATAAGCAAGGAGAAATTCTCAGAAATTAAGAATTGAAGTGTTTAATTGCCATCTTTTAAACCTGGGATAATCCAGATTGACCCCAAGTGTTAATACCACTGGAGCATGATCAGAGAGAGCAAAGCAAGCAACCCATATTCATATCCATAAGCTCTGGGTGTAATCCACTGCATAGTGAAACAGAATCTATTCAAGACTGACATAAATGACAGCAAGGAAAAAAAGGAACACATACTTCCAGCTAGACTGGCCACTCTCCGGGCATTTAGTAGCTAATGTTCTGTGGCTAATACCTTATTTACTACCCATTGGTTATTGGCAAACATCGATGATTACTTGTGTTTCATGGTTGTGACTAAATTTTCTTCCCAGGTAAACAATAAGCTTAAAAAAGCACAGTAAATAGAGGAAAAAACACAGAGGACAGTATGGGAGGCATGGAGTCCTGTAGAAGTGTTCTGGATCCAAATTCTTTGTCAGCTGGTGCATTTTCTCTCTCACTCTTCCAACAACCTCCCATTTGCTGGCTAATGCAATTAACGGTCGATTCTATAGTTTAACAACCACAATAACTTTGGGCATCGAAGTTACAGGCTGTGATGGAGCAGTAAATCTATACTGGAGACCGTAGACAGACTCTGAGAAGTTGATCATGAGTTTTCCGGTCAGAAACAAGAAGTGACCAGAAGCCAGAGGAACACAGCTGCAGTTACCTTGGAAATTGTGAGGAATTTTACCCTCATTCAAAACTGAAGATTTAACTTGTTAGGCTAAGTTAAAGAAACTGTAAACACTTTCTTTCTATCTTTGAATACTAAAGTAAGCCTGATGGAAAATATTTGGCCATTTTTAAATACTGTAGTCATTTTAGTTAAAAATTATGGGAAACTGAAGAATTCTATATTCTCTGTATAATTACATTTAAGGGAAAAAAGAGACCTGATGTAGCTATATGGATACAATTTTTCAGATATCTCTTTCTCATAATGTGAAGTGTTCCTTCATATTCTTTGTCTGTCTCTGTGGAGTTCAAAGCTTTCCTAAATCTTATTTAGTGGGGTAAGAGAGATGCAAGCGGCTCAGCTGTTGGCTTTTGCACTCATAAAGCTATGTTTTCATCCAAAATGCAAGCTTTGTGCAGTGTGTCGAGGTGATAAAATGTGAAGATGCACTCTTGTCTCATTTCTGGGTACCTCATAGTAGGTACCAGTATGAAGCTACCAGAGGAATAAGCAGGGCCAATGTGATTTACACAAGAGAAGATCAGAGGGTGTGAATTGCAAAGGCGTTGTGAATACATTAAAAGACAAAGTATGAGAACTGAATTTGGGAGACAGGTCGCCCACATTGAACAGGTCTCCCCCATACAGCTTTATCTCATGCTTTAAGACTCTGATGCAGCTGTCTGCATTAATATATTATTCAATAGGAGGATAGAAATTTAATATTAAATGAATATTCTTATTCCCTAACATTCAGAAATAACAATAAGAAAAGCTAAACTTTGTGTCACATTCTTTCAGGTGTTTGCTCCTGGAGCAGTTCTTACTAACTCTAAGTATTGCTAAGAAAGAGGATGATGGACTTTTAAAAAAGGTCTGTCCACAAAGGAAATATCTAATTGTTTGGGAATTGTCTCAAAATCTCTTTTGATTCTTCTGTTCTTTCATCTTAATGTTCTGCTTTATTTATATGGTGTTGGAGATATCGATTATTTATCAGTCACAGCTCTTGCCTCTCAGTTTCTAGGAACATTACAAATGAGAACAACATAAGACACTGCTTACTTAAAATGACCATACTCCCACACCACAACTGTCTTTAGACTGTATTTTAAATTTAAACCAAATATAAAAGTCATATTAAGCTTTCTCTTTCTTTTTGTCTCCATAAATGTTTGATATCAACGCTTCCTGTGCCAAGTGTTTCTATAGGACAGGTTAGAGCAACACAGAAGATGAATATTTTTTTACAATGGACGTTTTACTCTACAGAAGAGCAGTGTCTGCTGGTACAGCATTCTTTGTCACCTAATTGTTTTAAGATCATCTTAATTTGTGCCTGGGCAGGTGGAATAGAAGACATTACTGTTGCAACTAGTTCAAAACCAAAAATCCCCCAATGTGGAAATATTCAGGATGGGAGATTTGTTTCAAGCTAATTTTTATGGTTTTGGGCAACTGGCATGATTTCACCCAATTGAAACTTCATGTTATGGCTTTAATAAGAATGTAAAACCTCACTTAGCATGTCATGTGTTGCGATTACACATAATGTATTAGGCTATATATAGTCTTGTATATTTCTTAAAATAAAAAACATTTTGATGAATCTAGAAGCTGCAACAACATTTCTTGTCATGAGCTAGAATCTGTGTCATGTGCTAAACCAGGTCCCAACTGTAGCATTTGAGGAGGTCATACTGCCGTAAAAACAAAACTATCAGTGTTTTACTGCAACACAGAATATCCTGGGCAAGCTAGTAATTAAACTGTTAATGGAATTTCCTGATTTTCTGAAATGAAATGTAGCATCTAATCTGCAAATTATGAGTAAACTATTAATTATGACATGAGTATGAACACAAAAATGTAGCTGATAAACATGCAGTGTTTTTTACTGAGAATCCATGTTTTTAGTTTCACTTGGTGCAATAAACTCAGATCAGACTAGACAATGAAAAACGTGACCTCCTCTGCTGAAGCAGCCCATTTCTCTCTTACAGATTATGCAGCATTTTATCAAAGATTGTTATCAATTCAAGCATTCCTCCAACACAGAGACCTGACTTTGTCAAAGACTGGATTGCATTATCTGAAGCCCCCACAAGTGCCTCTTCTGTAGCAAACTCTACATTTTAGGGTCAGGGGTGAGCTCTTATTTGAGTAGGAGGAAAATTGTTAATGAAATTTTGCTCAGTGAGCTGTGTCATCCTTTATTCTTGCTGTGCTCCAGGCAAGTCCATACTGTCAAATATCAGAAGAGGCTGGAAATGAGTGACACATGTCTTCAAGACCAGAAATGACAGTGACCTTCCAGCTTCTTTTCATGAAGGAGCAGGGGTGTTGTACATAGCTATTAAGACCAGAAATGAACTCTGACATTTTAATAATGTTCAGTTTGGTTCTTTGCTCCTTCTGGCAGTGGTTCTAACTTTATTCTTAGTTTTCCCAGTACCAACTTGCAGCAGTCCCTTCCAGGACACAAATCCAGATTTATGTTGGAGTCAGTGAGAGCAGGAATCGCCTGGTCAGCTCCGTCATTTGGATTGCTGCATGTGCTGAATACTCAAATGGAAGCAATGTTCTCATATCTTGAGGAAGGGAAAAGAAGTTGCCCTTTTACCTCTGTGTTTAAGACCAGAGACCATCACAGTTTATAGCCCTGGGTTTGTTTTTTTTACCTCTTCTCTCACAATTTTGTCTTTTTTTCTGTGACAGCTTAATTTTTCAGTACTGCATTCAATTCTGTGAATTATCACCCATATGGAAATGATGAGACATTTAATGGAGGCTCCAGAAACTGCAAGTGAGTAGGGGTAGGAGGAAGAAGGTAAAGTGTATTTCCCAGCTTATTTACATAGAGAGAAAGACATGAGTGGTTGGATCTTCCCTGTCTTTAACCCTGCAGGTCAGCATGGTTCACAAAACACCTGCAGAAGTTCAAGGAGACAGCTAGAACAGCCCAGGCAATTTCAGACTGAGCTTGATACATCAAGACAAAGAATAATTTATATTTTAAGACAAAATGAGGCTGACACAAGAAGAAATGTTCCTGATTTACAAGCCTTGCTTGACAATCGGCAGCTATTGTTGGTTTAGACAGCAGCCCTTGTCAAGTTATTTTTTTTACTTGCATTTAGAATAGGTGCAGGCATTTCTGTTACGTGTGAACTTCATTGCAGTTACCCTTGCCCTGATTACATTAAAAAGGAGGCTACTACAGAGAGGTGTGCATAAAGCTGTATCTGCAGAGATCCTAGAAGTCGAAAACTAGTGCAGAATGCAGCAACCCATCCGGGAAGCCGCAAATCAAAGTATGAGCCAGTGAGGATAAAATGGCTCTGCCCACTTCTCTCCTTACAGTTCCCCTTGCAGCAACTGTGAGACCAGCTTACCGAACAGTCCAGCTGTTTTCCCCTTGACAGTCCCTCTGGAGTATCCGCTTCGTGTACAACAGTTAGGAGGGAAATGCTGGAAGCTCGTCACCTTGCACTGGTGTCTGTGTTACCGTCAAGTGTATTCTGGACAAACTGTGCTCTGACACACCCTGTCTAGCATGGCTGGAGCCATTCTCAAAGCATTCACAACAACCCTTCCCCTTACAGAAGAAAAACAACTGCTGCCCTAGGGTGTGAAATGTTTGTGAAGGTGCTTTGCAGAAAAGCCTCCAGGGAGACTGTGGCTGTTCATGGCTGTCCTCTGAATAGAAAAGGAGTAAGAGTAGGAGAAAACAGTGTCACAAGAAGGAGGGTGGTAGAGGAACATTGCCAGGACTTAAAAAGCAGTATTGTGCTAGAAAGTACCCAATCAGTGTGCCACTTTGCACTGTGCTTACTTGTGGCTTGGTTGTGCAGTAGGTGGATATACAATGCCCAGGCTGGGGTACCCTCGCTTGGGCAACATCTGTGAGCGACCTAACAGCAATATAACACAGCCAGGGTGAGCACTGTAGCCCATAACATTCTGAATAGCACAGAATTCTGCCACACGACAACACTTTGTTGCCGAGGAAAAAGTAGTGAAAGCTGCAGTGCTGCTGCTGTCAGACACTGATCTTTGGCATGGTATTTTCCAAGGAAATGCTTGAGGTTGGAACTTTCTTTTCCCTGTGGTTTGCCAGAAACCAGACATGTCATTTTTTTTGAGTGCTTTAAATCAGGGACGTATGAGATGAAAATGGGATCCTGGAGACCTAGGGGGCCACAGCCGAGAGCAAACCAGTTTGGCATATGGAAGGGCACATTTCTGAAAGCAATAAAGTATCATGTGGGCTGCCGCTTGATCTTCTGGTTGAATTCTGCTTACAGTGTGTTTTGTTGCAAAAATGCAAGACATAATGGCATTTGGTTTTTTAAGTTTGCTGTAAGTAAAATAAAACAGTAATGAGCAAAATACAGGAGTGTTTTCTCATTTCTATTTGACCTATAAATTGACGAAAAGATAACATAATACATTATTTTTAACAATAGCTATGTAATTACTTGTAATAGATGGATGGGAGTTGGATAGAAGTGAAGAATATACATAGACAACATGGAACACCACCTAAGAAGCTAATGTGTGTCAGAAGTTTCTTAGGAATACAGAAAATATTTTGCTACCCTCTTTTACTTGGATTTCAATTGCCCTGGAGTATTTGCTATCCTTTTCTAGAAAGCAGATAATTTCCTGAAAGTATTACCTCTAGTAGCCACAGGATGAAGTCCAAAGGGTAATGCGACAGGACTACAATGTCTGAGATTCACCCTCGAGAATCAGCATTAAGTACTACAACTATGTACGGCAAGCTTATGCTGATTTTTTGTCCATAAACTCTGATTAACACTCATGTACATTATGTAGAAAGACCCCTGATAGGTGACTAACCTTTTTTATTAGATCTGGTTGTTATCAGCTTTTAGTAAGAATGTGTTTCCTTTGTGGGATTTCTTGTTTACAAACAATGATCCACTGCTACTTCAGAAGAAAGAAAACTTCATTTGCAGTCCAATGATAATTAAAATTAGGATGTAATGCAGCAAAATGATACAAGACATGCACTAGCAAACATGTTTAAAACATTCTAAAAATAAAATTAAAATATTTCTTCCACAAGATCTCATGGAGGCTACTTTTTTTAATGAGCTGATATTTGAGGGGATAGAGTGAAATGCAAATCTAGACTTTCAATTTTATCCAAATAACAACTTTTTGAAAAGTCAGTTTATGTTCTGTTGATTCGTTCTTTGGTATTTAGCAAGATTGTAAATAGAACCTCTGTTACACAAGACCAGGGGGAAACTGTAACAGAAATAACATATTAACCTAATTAAAATGCATCTTTTTTAATCTTGATAAACCTTGTGAGGTCTTACACATGACTGTGAAAAAGATCCAAAATCTTTCATGGAAGGAATGGATTTAAAGATTCCCAATATGGTCATCTTCTAATATATCAAACATATCTGGTTATTCTTCAGTAACTATCAAGACCCAATCAAGCAATATTTGATTTCAGTGAAAGAAGTTGAAACTAACTTTTTCAAACAGACTTTGCCATTCTTCGTTACACTTTATATTTGCTGCACTATTTAAAACTTGGTGTGTTCCTTAACCATGATGTGGTGTTTCGGATAGTTTGCTTGCTCTGGTAGCACTTGAGTACATTAGAGAAGCAGCTCCATTCCCTAGCCAGCTGGGTTCTCATATTTTTTCATTGGTATGTCATTTGGCCAGTGTACCACATGCTTTCACTTCGCAAAGCCACTGTGCAAAGTGATACTTGCTGTCCTCGGAAGAAATTAGTGTTTGTTGCTTTAATTTTTGGTGGGAAGCTGTTATTCTGTCATTTCAGCTCATCATTTTATTATGCATGTAATAATGTGACATGCTTAACTGCTAGCTTCAAGCTGAACATTTAATGTGGGATACACCTACAGTGTTTTTATTTCAGATAGATGCAGTCAGTCCTCAGAGCGGCTTTCTCATCTGGAAAGATAAAGTCCATGGCATGCGCTTCTTTGACATGGACAGATTTGTTTTAACATGTTCAGAATATGTCAAAATGTGACTGATAGAAGGCCATCCAACCTCTAAATGTTTTAACAAAAGAAAAAGATCGCTATAGATTTTCATAAATATGTGAGCAGGTGTGTTTGTGTGTGCTGAGCAGGTGTGTTTGTGTGTGCTTGCATGTGTGTTTCTGTGCGAGAGGGGTGTAATAAATATAACCTTAACTATTTTAAAGTATGTTACAGAGGTCATTTGTGATTGTAAATCCACGAGCAGTGTATATATGTTAAAGTATCCTGAAATTCCAGCCTGTGGATATGTCAAAGAATCTGGCAGTCTTTTGAAAGGATGCCTTACACAAAATCTAGTATTTACCACTTTCTTTCTTTCCTTGCTTGTACTAAATTCTAATTCTACTAATTCTATGCTAGTTTGTACTAAATTCCAAGCATGCTCAATAATCTGCTGATCAGGAATTATTTTAAGCATGCTGAAAATAACATGAATGTTTATTACATTAATATTTGCAATATAGTGATAATGGAAAAATGAATCTTAAAACACCTCTCCCAGAATGGGTTCTGGTGCACACACACTAACAGAGTGAGCTTTCCAGATTTCCTTTTGCAGCTGCTGCTGCACTGAATTGTTGAGGAATCACTGCAAAAGTTCCAGAGCCAGAAGACAGCAAAAGACATCATAGGCACAGGTGTATGTAGTCTTACAGTGATTCAAATTAATTTAGGGCTATTTAAATCAAAAGCTGATTCCGGTCTAGGTTTGTGTTTGCATCTTGGATAAATATATGCAGCTGGCTATATTGCTTCATGGAATAGTCCTATAAAAGAATAATAAAGGTATTAAAATATTAGAAAAACCCTGTAGGAGGAAACCAGAGACATTGTACAAGTCTATAGTTGTGATCTTGCAGTCACCGTTGTTGTCTTTTTAACACTGCAATAACAACCACAGTCCATGAAAGACACACGGACTCTTATGCTTAGTTTCTGTTCAAATGCATATTACCAGGCTTGGGTAATTTCATGAACTAGGTGTGAGGTTTTCTCCAGCCTTCTGCTCCTGTCTGGTTAGGTCTCTGCACCATGCATCTGCAGCACACCCTCCCAACCTTTCCTCTTTTCTGGGAGCACTTTACAGATGAAGATCACCACGTCCGCTCCTTTACCATAAGACCTTTCCTTATCAGCACTGCCTTTGCATTCAAAGCAATACTAATTGAGAGATCTGATTACAAGATTTTAGCTGTTAAGAGTCTCACAACCCAGTAAAGTGTGACAGTAAAAGAGAAAAAGCATAGGCTCTCACATTAACTCTTCTCTGAAACCCAACTGAAACTGTTTTTCTTTTGACAGTAGCAGGAAACAAGAATGGCTAAAGAGTCTATGGCTCTTCTGTCCCTCCCTGCTAATCATCCGAGGGAAAGGATAAGGGCTAATTACAATGAGACTAGTGTAGAACCAGGGGGTCCCTCAGTGCATGTAAACTGTTTGAATTGCCTTTTTGTCAACCACTTGTGGCTGACCGCATCTAGCTGAGGTTTCAAGCATTGGTTTATAGGTTTACCTGGGCAAATGTATCCCAGCTACTCTAAAAGTATCTGTGGATTATAATCCCCTCATGTCTATTTCTTAAATCAAATGTAATGCTTTAGGAACAGATATAATACTTTTGAGTTATTCCTTCCCCCCATCCTGTCACATTTGATTTGATTAATCTAGGTTGAACAGTAGATTAATACAGGAAGCTCTTTTAAGTAAAATAGTTCCTATATTAACGAGATCCAGTCCAGTTCAGTTTAAAAAAAGAGCTGCTTTTTTTTTTATTATTTTGAGAGGGAAATGTCCTTCCTCCTGTTATTAAAATGAATGAGAGAAGTGAGATGATTTTAAGGTTGGTTTTTTTTTTCCTAATTGACTTAGATTTTGCTCATCTATGGTAGGTTATGTTTTCTCATTGTAGAAGCTTTTCCCTGGTAAAATCATTCCCTTCACTAATGAGATCCATCCTGATATGACAGGAAGACAGCTCTTAAAACACCCACCGTTTTCTCCCGTTCATCTGAATAGCAGCAAAGGGACATATTTTAAAGTAATTTTTATCAGTGAGATTGGGCTGAATCTCATTAATAAAGAAATGATTTTACTCAAAAGAGCCTTCACAGTTGAGCTATAACCCAGATTAGTGAGATCTAGCCTGATTATAACTTTATAAGACATTGTACTTCTGTCGTTCAAAGCGTGCAGCAGCTGCGTAGAGACCATTGATTCAGTAAAGGCTGTTTTAGAAGAGCATGTATGAAAGGTGAGGAAGGTGTCTGGAGGTGTCTTTCTCATCATTTCAATGTGTCTTGAGCACAGAAAGTGAATTCTTCCTCTTTTATATTAAGATTAGTTTTCACTATATGTATTTTTATTTTGCAAAGCATAAGAGGCTTGGATAAGTGCAAGTGTGCTAGAACACTGCTGTTTGACTTCACTAGACATTTACATAAGCCCTAGTCAAGTACCCACTTCTCTCTAACTTTGTCTCACAAAAAACCAGAACAAACATATTGCTTGTCAAAGGTCAGTCTAAGCAAGAATGTCTGACGTTTTTGTTCTAAAATGCATTTGACTTTTTTATTTCAGCAGGAAAATAGGAAATAATTGATGAATGAGAAAGAAAATTCCCCTCAGCAAAGAGAAAACCCATGGTGAATTGCTGAAGCTGTTAGTGGGCTAAACAGTTTTGGCACAGTGCTGGAACTGGAGGTAAAATATTTTTCTTTTGTTTCATAGGGAAAAAATAAATGGTCACCGTAGTTTCTTTTTAAAAAGTTTTCATTTTATCAGAAATAGTCCTTTGCAAATGGGTAAAGATTCTTTCCTAAAATGACTTTTCAGTCATGTCTTCTTTTTTAGATACTATTTTCTTTTGTCATATTTTCTCTCCAAAGGAGAAGAGAGAAGGGGCAGGGAAGAAGGAGATTTTCTATATTTTGTTTGAAATTAAAAAGAAAATAATTTACTTGGATTTGAGATTTTTTTCTTTAAAAAAAGAGGATAATATGGAGTGAAAAACCTGTAAAAGATTTCATTTTAAAAAGATTTAATCTCTCACTGAAGAAAAAATTGAATCTAACATTTCAAGCAACTGTCATGGCAGGTAAATGTCTGGGACCCATTGTTCATAAGGAGACTGAAAAGTTGGTGCTTTCCAAGTACGAGACCTTGATCACCAAACCGAGCCAGGTGGACTGCACCGCTTCATTACCTTTGGCACCATAAAATCAGGGTATTAGAAAATTGGGAATAATTGCCTCTTTATGTTAGGTTGCATTTGACATGCAACTTAGGTGCAGTTGCCTATTCATACAGCAAGGAGCCTGCATCTCCAAAAGGACAATTCGCCCAAGCTGGATACATACTGCAGTCAGTGCAAATACTGCACATTAAAGGACAGAGTTAAGCTAACTAACAGGGAAATTCAAAGATGAATTGTAGAAAGTCATAAAAGACTGAGCTGTGTAAGGTACAAAATACAATACTAGTGTAAAAAGAAAACATTTCAATTGGACCTATATGAGTAGTTATTGTCTTGGCACTATTGCACCAAGAACAGAAGTTTGCAATAAAGAACCCCATTTTGTTTCCACAACATCATAACTCTGATTTGCTGACATTTTATACGAACAGGCTCATTTTCAGATATTGCTTCCAAAAGGTTTCTGGAGACAGAGCTGAAAAACTTAACACCAGCCTTTCTCAGGGCCAATAGCTTTCTCTGTGAGGCTCTCCTGGTTTGAGTTTCCCAGGACCTTTCCCTAGAAAGGTGTAAGGATCTATTTACTTTTGCCTCCTGTTTGCACATTTGTTTACCTCATATGTTGCACATTTGTTTATCTCATATATAGCAGTTCATATGAATTTGTACCATCCCAAACTGGTAGCATTTTGCCCCCACCCACTTTTTGCACAAGTACAAATAGCTGCAGTTGAGTGCAAGGTAACAGTGAATTGAACCACTTTGAAGAAAAGAGCAGAGAAAACTGCTACCAAATTAGACTGAACAGTGTCCTATTTCAAACTGGTAATGTCTCTGTGAGACAGCATGGCATCTCTTGAATATTAATGGACAATTAACAAACAGCTGAACACTCTCGGTTGTTCTCAGTAGAAGACTAAATAGATTGCCCTGCTACTGAAAAGAAGTAGCATAAAGCTTGCTTCTATTTGGGCTAATGAAAGGCAGATACAAGGGGAGGAGACATCTTAGTACCTTAACAGTACAGGATTGCCCAGGTACCAGGCAACCTCTGTTTCACACAGAACTCATTATATTAGCATTTAAATCACAATAAACTCAGTTAGGACAGGGAATGCTGAATATACTTGATAACATCCAGCTTGCAGAAGCCAAACAATCACAGCGTAGAAGGGTGTGGCAAATAACACCAACAAGGCATATCAAAAAGAAGTGGTGATATGTAAGCGCATTTTCCACCCTTCAGGCTACTGAGGGGGGGTGCTTCTTAGCTGTTTTCCTAGAAGCAGCTAAATCTGAACCAGAAACAGCTGCATCAAGCTGGATGAAGTTAAGAGGGCCCTACTATTACTAAAGCACATCACACCTTAAAGAAGGGCCACTATTATCTTAGCAAAGCCTTGAACGATATTTTGAGAATACCGTATTCATAGACACATACTCTAGCTTGAGATGCAGCTGCTATTCAAAACCTTATGTGAACAAGGATGGCTGAAAGACCAACTGCCTGCATCTGGGAAAACTTAACCAAGGGTTATAACAGGGATAGATCACAGAAGACAAGGAAGGGGATGGTCAGAGTGGGCTTGATGTATTAGATGGGGATTGAGTTTGCAGTAGCAAGAAATTGGAGGAAAGTTAAGGAAGACTTTGTAGTTCAAATAGACTGCATTTGAAGAAGTGTAGGCAGTGGGTAGCTCTAATGTTGTGGAGCAAATCAGCTCTAGGTTTGGGGTTAGTCACTGAATGGTTTGGTACTTGCGTAGCAGTACTTCTACCAGCATGCCTGTGTTCCAAAAACTGCTGTGTCACATACCCTATGGAGAATGTTGTATCCTTGCAGGAATTTTCATACTTTCCTATTCCCTGCAGGAGAGTGAAACTGTATTTGTTTTGCTATATTTAGCACAACCTCCCCCTTTGGTCCCCAATCTTCACCATGGCTGAAAGATTAAGCCTGAAGGTCATTTATGAACTCATAAAAAAATTAAAAATTACAGTAGGGTCTAGATGGCTCAGGTTATTTGTGTTATGAGCTTTCAGTTCTTAGGTGAAGATCTCTGTTCTGCCTAGAGCAAGCACCTGAGAGAAATAAGCTGGACTTCCCTGCACACAGCTACACGTATACACATTCTTTGCCAAAGAGACCAGGAGCCTCTAAGAGGGTGCTGGCTGTTCAGAAACAGAGTGCATTTGGCTGAAGGTTGCATAGCACCTTCTTGCTTTATCAGCTCCTACCTTCAGCAGGCACTAAATTCATTCACACATTAAAAAGTGAAGTGTAATATTCTACTGCCTGGTCTTCTTAGACTGCAATGTCTTCATTCAGTTCTCAGTTGTTGCTGGAATATGCCAAGCAATGAAATGTCAGTCTTTGAAATATAGTTCTTAGGAGATTTTTTCATCTTAAGCAAGTTAAACTTTATCTCATAATAATATTTAATGATTTCCCATTTAGTATTGTTCCCATTTCGCTTCTATCAGCCTTTGTTATGAATGCCATGTTGCATCTCAACCCTTCTGCCTCTGAAACTCATGTCAATGCCAATATGTGGGTATTATTAAATACAGAGAATGCATAAGAATCAATTCAGCCAGCACTCCTCCACTTTCTCTGAATCCGTTGTGTCACCTCCGCCTCCAGTGGCCTGTCTTGAAGAGCCCTTAGGTAATTCTTGAATGCACGGCACTGCTGCCCCCAGGCTCCCTACGATGCAGTTGTGCAACGTACCCGTTCTTTTGTGTGTGTGAGAGAATATTTGTAAGCCAAGCAAGAAGAAAATGCCTGATGTTTTCATGAGTGTATGAACATTTGATCCAGAGGGAAGATTCACATTTTCCACCTCTGCTTTTTAATCTGGAAATTTTCATGTCTGGGCTAAATAGTTATTTTGATGTGAACCTGCTGCAGGCAGTAATTAGGGCTGGGGGAGTCTTAAAGGCCAGGCTTCGGTGAGTATTGTAAAAGACTGGACATTAAGCTGAAATTTGAATAGTTTTCTTCATAGAATCCTAACACAGAGCAGCACTATGACCCTATGCACTGCCCAAGCCCACAAATCCCACAAGGTATTTTCATTCCCACCTACCCACTTCTCAGCTTGCCAGTGTCACTGTGGGTGATAGAGATCTTCTCTCACAGAGACTGAAAATAAATGCTGGAAACATTAAAAAAGGTTTAATACCTTGCCAGCTATACCCATCACAGTTTTATATTTTTCATGCAGATAATGCCAACCACGAATAGGAACACTTAAAAGAAAATAGGATTAGGATAGGTGACATCAGTCCCAAAAGAGGAAGGTTTTAGGAGGGTTTCTTAATCTGCCTAAAAATCCAGCAACCTTATCCCTGCTTCTGAGGTCAGTGGGCAGTAACCAGTGTGTGACAGCCAGTGCAAGATCCATTATTTCAAGAAAAAGTACAGGGCAGAATTGGGAAGGCACCATGCACTTCCCAATGGCTTAGCTATCTCTTCTGAAAAATAAACTTCTTATAAAACTGTAGGGTGAGTTTCTACATTCCTTAGGCCCCAGTCCTGAGTCAGGACTTTCTGAATACCTTTGTAATTTCAGTTTTCATCATAGGAGCTGATGGTACACTAATTGCCAATTAGCTTACTCTGGTTTCCACCACTGTTTCCTTCAGTCCATGAATAAGAAGTGACTGAACACATAAATTCCATTCTCTTCCTCATTTGGAAGGTCAGTTTTGCTTGTAGTTTGTTAACAATGGGAATTTTTCATTTATTTGAGAGAATTTAAAGTCCCTGTTTTTTACCATCTTGATAAAAACAAAGATTAACAGCTGCATGGTTAATGGAGATTAAAAAGCTCATTTAGGGTCTAATGGAAGTTAACAGGACTTTTTTTTACTAATGTTTCTAATTGATTCTTGATTTAAGTGGTGGCTTTTTTTTTTTTTTTTATAGTGGCCTGTTATTGAAATGGACTTCTGCTAATAAAAAAATAGACATTAAATCTTTGGGAAACTTTCATCTATAAATCTATGCTTGAACTGTACAATTATTCTAATTATTGATTTATCATATCAGAGGTGTAAAATCTGCAAAAGATAAAGAACAAAGAAAATGCCCCAAGATACATATTCTTTGCCCCTTTTCCTAGATTCCACCCACCATCAGAATCAAAGGCCTCTCTCAAACACCTTGTTTACTAATGCAGGTGCCATGACAAGTTGCAGTATATTTGTTCTAACATTTGAACGTATGTTGAACTTTTAAAGATAGCTCACAAGACATTTAGCCAAATTAATTGCTCTGCAAAGTAGTTTTTGAATTACGAAGTAGAGTTGTAGAGCTCAAACTTGTATGTAGAGGATCTTTTACGGGCAAGCTGCTACACAGAACAATTCTTATAAAGAAACTTCCAGGCAGATGCCACCAACAGTATGAATTCAGTTCTGTATAAAATAGAAATAATAGCAATTAGAGATTCATACTTATCACAGTTTAATCATGGACCCAAACATCTATACAGCTTACCTGAGACACATGAATACCTAATATTTTCTATCTGCCTACTCAATTACAATTCAGCATTAAAAATTATGGAGTGTTCTTATTCATACTGGTATGAATATAATTCATATTTATTGTGTTTGTTTATATAGCAGTTGGCTTTAAAGAACAAGATCATTACACTGTTGCAAAAACCCAAATCTTCAGTTGTTGTAAGTAATGCCACTGGCTTTCAGCGAGCTCCCTTGACTTATGCTGCTTGAGGTTCTGGACTGAAGTGTTGCAGGCATTCATTGACATTACGGACTCTTGTGGAAGCATAGGACAACTCTGTAATGCTCATTGCAGTGATTTTAGAGTGAAAAAGGCACATGTCTATTAGAAGTAATTTTAAAAAGACTTTTTACAGGTAGCAATGAACACACACAATTTTCATGTGCTTACATGCAAGCTATCAACACAAGGAAGAGACATCCTACAGTTTCCCAAAATTGTGGCTTGAATGACACAGCATGGAAAGTGGGTGACTGTGCTACAGTGCATTTTTACTTGATAGCCATGTTTTTTCCTCATCTGTGTAGGTTGCTCTGAAGGAAATCTGGTTTACCTAGAATTAGTCCAAAGGATACGGTAGTCATGTTACTAACAGTGATGTCGATTATACCGACTCCAACAACTTAGTAATCTTCAAGTGTAATCACACTAAGTGATATTTTATAAACAGATTATACAGTTGTTTATTAAGAAACTTTTGCTGCCTGTGTCAAGGAATAGTTGGAGTTGTGATTTTTAATGTGGAGGACACTGCCTAAAAGCTAAGGGGGAATAAAAATATCATGGCCTCAAATGTCGTGGCTACTTCCAGTATGTAACTGACACCCATCAGCATACGAAAATTCGAAGGAGCTGCAAACAGCACAGAGAGCACTGATGTAATATGAGATAAGGTGGAAAAACCTTGGGGCAGAGCAATGGAGTCCCTGATCTCCCATTTCAGTCTCTTTTGCCACTGTTCGTATGGCCATATTACAACTAAAAGCAATATGCCCCATCCGTGCTACAAACCATGATTCCTAACCTTGCTAGGAAGTGAAAATACAATGAATTTCTTTTCTAAGTGTATCAAAGTCAGAAGATCCTCCATCTGTATGATACTTTCTTACACAAAAATATTTTGAGGAAGAAAGTGGGATTTGAGCTACATAAACATAATTGCTAAGCATTTAATACTTGCATATGCTGTACATTGTGCCCATGTATAAAAATGTTCTAAGCCAGCTGTATCTCTCCAAGTGTCCAGCAAGCATTTAAATATTACTATCATTATTAAAGTTATTTTATATTGCATAAAGCTGGGACAAAAAACCAAGGAATTAAATTGCTTATCTAGAGCCAGCAGGACCATTGGCTGTTGGACATAATTTCCATTTTCCTTCTCTGACCATGACTTCACATGACTGACTGACATGTTCTTTGTATGTGATATAATAAGGGCTATTGGTGAAATCTTGTTTCCTCTATAGAGGATAATATGTGATATCATGGCAATGACAAGCATGAATGAGATGCCAACATTTGGCACTCTTTGGTGAGTAGTGGAAACATTATCAGTGAGAGGTGTCCAGCAGCGTTAAAGAGTAACCCAATCAGGACAAGTTCATGTCTGAGTCAACATCATCTTGAATAGAATTCTTTCTAGCTGCTTTTGGCAGTTAACGTTGACAATTAGCACAGCACCCGTATTGTAGATGTGAGGAACTTTACTGGACACAGAGTACAAAAGCCAAGGAAACAGCTGCTGGCACATAAATGTCTTGTTGGAAAGATATGAATATATTTAGAAAGATAGATTCGTGTTGCTGGCCTTAATCCCTTGCCTTAAGTGTCTTCTTTCTGATGGTCAGAGATAGCAGTGCAACTGAATAAAGGGGAGCGTTTTTTGACTGGCTAGTGTACATCAGGTCCCATATACATACTGACTGAATTCACATTACTTGTCACTTGATACAGTTATGAAATCTGAATGATCTTCAGTCACTTCAGTGAAGGCTGTACTTGAAACCTGGTCCCAAAGCCGCAAGGCAAGTGTATTACATACCTGTCAACTAACAAGACTTGCCAAAATGAATCTACTCATATGAACACATGATCATTATTGCTGTTCATACTGTGAAACACTATACATTGTGACAAAAGTAAAAAGCAAGAGGATTATTATGCTAGTCACTTACTAAATATATTTATTGTGGATAAATGAATACTCCTTTTATAACAAAAATCTGAGCTTTTGATAAATTTCTAATATTGAAAAATGTGATATGGGCAATTTAGTAAAACCTGACCTTTTCCTCTTGTAAAGAATAAGAAAATATTTACATTTCCTGGCTGAACAAAGATTTTTGTGCTGAAGACTACTAAATATTCCACATACCAAGCTCAAGCAGAAGCAACTGAATTCAGCTAGCAGCTGGACCACACAGGCCAAATTTCTTTATATTGTTACAGAATGCTTAATCGTTCATGAGATCTAAATTATAACCTACTTACAAGTTAACAAAGCCCAAGCATTGTCACATAGGGGAATATATAATGTACTTCATGCATTTCCTATGTTTGCATGGGAAGGATGTATCAGTGAATTGGTGAAGTCGACAAGAATCCACTGAAGAATAATTGAAACAGCTCATTGAAATGGAATTCAGAAATGTACTTTCTTGTATGAAAATTCCACAAGAGAAAGGACACTCTAGGGGTACAGAAGAAGATTTAGAAGTTAGTTCTACTGTCAGGTCTAGAAAATTGACTGTCTTACAAGTGTCTTCAGTGACCAAGGACTAAAGAACTGTCAAAGATTCCATCTAGCTGAGTAAGAGCTAATGAAATAGAGACGGATACCAGGCTTTTGCACAATGTTAGTTGATCACATTTCCAAAAATTTTATGAGCAGAAAAATACAAAATGCTTTAGAATGCATTCAGACAGAATATTAACCCAGATGTTTTAAGATCCACACTGCAAACTAACCCCATAATAAACACAATGTTATTTTATCTGCAGAGTGCTAATCTACTTCATACCATTTCTTTGTATATATTTTATTAATAGGAAGACATATTGTCTCCTTCAACCACAAAAACTATAACAGAAAAGAATGTTACACCTCATTGAGTTCACTAGGCTTTCCACTTCTCTTTTAAAGTCCTATTGTTCTGTGTAACATCTAGCTATTAGAAACATTTCTCCTTCTGCAAGAAGACATCTAGTCATTACTATTGGAAAAACAGCTTATAAATAGCTATGAATAGTCTTGTTTGAATGACATCTGATTTGAATGACAACTTCAAAAAATAACTGATACTGCTGGGTATCCTCAGGAGAAAGCAACGGTTTCTGCATTAAGAGTGTCTAGCAATTACTTTATAAGACAGAAATTATACAGCCTATAAACTTTTAAAGACTTTGTGCATGTGCAAAAGCTGGAGTAATCTTTAAGTAACCAGTTAAGGATGTAATTAGACACATAGTAAATTAATACTTTTGATCATATCAGTATTTTGCATTCCCTTCCATTCTATAAGAGAAAACTTCATCAATTTTCCTAAGTCTCCTGTTTTATAGGAAAGTTGTTCATTTCATGATCATGGCTCAGCCATGGCTATCCCAGCTTTCACACTTCATTATGGTGAGTTCCTGGTATCACAATTAGACTGAGCTTGCAACAGTCACTGATTAGCTCCTCTTTGTTCTGCCTGCAGCTTTTGATGTCATGCAACCCAAGTGACTGCTGAAGAAGATTTTGATAGAGTTTACGTCTTCTTCTGATACGAAAAGAGCTGGATTAATTTCCAAGTAGCTAGTTCTCCTCTCTGAGATCTTTCCAAGCCAGTCAACTGTGTTGTCTAACTTTTATGTTAAGCTACTCATAGATGCTGACAGACTCACAGAAAGGGGGCTATTAAGGTTAAGCAAGTAATAGTTAATCCTTCATTTTATCTTGTGCAAGACATAGATTTTAGTCTCATACCTTTCCATATCCTCAAGTGATATGTGTATTTGGATAAAGACATGTGGCTATAACTCCACTAGACATCACAGAATGTGAACCAGTTGCTAACTGGATGGATGAGATGATTTTCTGTAAAATGGTAGTGACTGCACATCTACTGGTCTGTAGCCTCACTTCTTGGTTTATCTATTTTAGGTCCTGCACTGATAAGAATCATAGATTCATAGAATGTCCTGAGTTGGAAGGGACCCACAAGAATCATTAAGTCCAGTTCCTGTCACTGAACAGGACAACCCAAAATTCACACCATATCTCTGAGGGCGTTGTCCAAGTGCTTCTGGAATAGCGTCAGGCTTGGCACCGTGACTGCCTCCCTGGGGAGCCTGTTCCAGTGCTCCACCAGCCTCTGGGGGAAGAACCTGTTCCTAATATCCAACCTAAACCTCCCCTGGCCCATCTTCCTCCCATTCCCTTGGGTCCTCATGATATGTAAGCTGAGGCCTTCTCACCTGGAATCATTCTCCAACTAGACAAAGCAAAACCAAAAACACCCCAAAGTCAAACACTCACAAAATATAAACCCACAACTTGAGGACCTTACACTCCAGCATTTAAATTGTGATGCATGTGTATAAACTGGTCACCTTCTGTCACTACTACTGAAAGGTTTTCCATTCAAAATGGTGTAGCACACTGCCTGTGTGAAATGATGCTACTCTGGCCCTAAAATGCTGCCAGAAGCTCTTTCGGATGGTATTTGGTTTTGAAAGCTTTTTATTAAAAAAATGCACACACACGATTCTAAACAATTCAGTGTTTGATACAGTGTGTGCTTATCTCCTTAAGGGGTTGGATAAGTATAATTTTATTTTTGTACATTGTTTCAGAAAAAAGGGCAGCCTCTTTTCTTAAAGTTGGTGAAAATTATACCTGTATAGGACAGATGAGAGTAAGCTCCCCAGATTTTTAAGATATTGATTTATTATATATAAGTAAATGCCTAGTCACTGTTGTCATAAGAGTTCTGCATGTGGAGCTGATCTATCAAGTATGTATATACGATTCCCATTTTATCTTCCAGAGGTGAAATATCAGTTTGGTTTTGGGCTTGAGGCTGGCAGAAGAGGATGGGAATGGGGTTACAACTATCTGCTGTTTATAATTGATTTTTTTTTCCCTCCTCATCTTTATAAATGTTTCAGTGACTTCTTTTTTTCCCTTTTCATTTGCACCTTTGAAGAACTATATTTAGGATTAGTGAATTTTTGTGGCAAAATCAGATTTACAACTTTTATAAATAAACATCCTGAAAACTTCAAAGTCTCACCATCTATATAGTGCACTAGATATGTCTGTGAAGGAGGAGAGAAAAACAGTACAACGAATAAATGATTTAAGAATATGAAATTATTTTAAATTGGTCCAGTCAACAAGGGAAGCAGGCATTTACCCAAGGTATCTATCACATAACTATTGTAGATTTCTCTTACTTCTACAGGCAGCTTCTCTTAGTCAGCCTGCTATCAATATATTCCTTTTGTTTGTGACACAAAAAGCTTTCCACTCTAATTTAACAGGTTTTATTTAAAAAAAAAAATCCTATGTGTTACTCCTCTCTCCATACATGCACGGTCTCTGTGAGGAAGGCTTTCACTTAGTGGTTTTTTTTTAATTTCACATTTAATAATAATATGCTTTTCAGGAAAAACAGGTGATTTTACAGCATCATACAAGTGGTATGTTTTGAAGGAGCAACAAGTAGCTTGTTGCCCTTTGATGTAAATTTGCGAGGAAGATAGATTATAGCATCAAGATGTTCCTCTGTGCATAATAAACTCCAGAGGACAAAGTTCATGGCTGAGAATTGTGTGGGATACAAGTGACTACCTTCGCTACAATCAATTATTAGGATGATTATATTGTGTCTGGAGAATATGATGCTAATGACTAGCTAACGCTTAGAATACTCACTCTTGACTTGAAAACCAATGACAGTTAAATGCAGCAAGGGGAAAGGCCTATATGTTGAGCTAGCAGCTCTCTAGTGTTGATAATGAATAATTAAAAATAGCAGTCTTTATATGAGGCTTGACAGTATACATGTCCTTTAAGTACATCCTGCTTTGTAAAGAACTTGGCACAATGTCAGCATAAGAAAGGCATCCTACTGCATCCTGTACAGAAACAGCGTAGGAAAGCAGGGAGTTAAACACCCTCGATGTTGTGAGGGCCTAAGCAGGATTAGCTATGTACTTATTGCTAACCTTCTACTCCCTCATCTTCCAAACAAATAAATAATTGAAACCCATTACCTCTTTTAGGGGGTTTGCTCACATGCTTTCTATATTCACATCAAAGCAGAGATCAGTGTCAAAGAGGCAGCCACATTTAGCTGAGTCTCTCGGAGACTACCAATTAATTAGTTTTGCATTTTGGAAGTGCATCCAAAGATGTTGTAAAATAGTGTTTGTTTTTGCTTTTGCCAAAACTTGTTTAGGAGCGCTCTGGAGGATGACGGTGATGTACTCAAGATGGTTGTGAAATAAGAGGGCAATCAGTTCAGGTGTGCATGTGCCAGCATTTTTTTTCCCCTGATGAAGTTTCTGCACCAGTTTTCAGAAGAGTGACTGAATGAAACACACACTGGTTTTTGTAGAAGGGGAAGGATGCATTGGGAATGGAAGTTCCAACATTCCCCTTAATTGTACCAGTGTAAAATGAAAGGTACACTAAGACTAACAATTCAGTGTTGTTTTGTTTTTTTTTTTTAAAAAGGAACCTGACTACGTGAGGAAGTTGTAAAGGCTGTAAAACCTGAATAAAATAAAGCCTTTCAAAAGTTGTTAGGTCCTGTTTCTTGCATGACTTTTTTTTTTTTTTTTCACATGAAGTGTGGTAATATGATGTATGGGGGGTACTCAGTTATGGCAAATATTGCCTACAAAAGTGTGTTCATACTGTTATTTGCCTTTCTGTCTCTGTCTATATCAACTCCACATGCTGCTCTGGTGGCCTGCTTTGTACTTAATATAACTTGTCAAAACACATCTATCAGATATATGAAAAGGCAAACCTGGGTGGCCAGACTAGTCCAAGCCTGGCGTGGATTGCTTTTTACCAAGACCACAGAAATCTCTTCTCCTCCATGAGATTAAGATGAAAAGCAGAGTTCATTGTTGTGCAACCAGATTTTAAAATAATTACACACACACTAGTGCATTAGTAGGCCATTTGTGTTTATTTGAATCCCACATACTGTACTTTTATGTGGATTTTAAGTGATTTTTAAAGCTGTCAGTACAAAAAAAATAATTAAAAGTGATGTTACCACTTGTTTTAGACAGCTTTTTTATTTTTTAATCCCTTCCTTTATTTGCTTCTGCATACTGAGCTGCTACCATCCCAGTATCTTACCTGTTTCCAGGAAAAAGGGTGTGTGGTTCCCTTTGGCTATTGACTGACAGGCATCTGGCTCTTCTTTGAACCATGACCAGTGTCACCAAAATACCTTACATCTATGATATGCTCAGTGTTCACCCTCTGATCGCCTGGGATCTCATGTTATGTGCTATAGAAAGGAACACCTCTGGATAGAGACTGAAACTCACTTGTTGATCCAGGGATATCTGCTTCTACTCTCAACACCCTTTCATCTTGAATGTATATTGCTCTGCAGCACGTAAATATGCTTAGTTGTCATCCAGCATATTCACTGTTTTTTTTTTTTTTAGATTTTCTCCTCAAATTTCAAGATTAAAGTCCTTTTAGGGAAACCTACAGTCACAAAAACATTGAAAAAACTCAACCCATGCAACTCCATTTGCAGTATATTTATGCCTACCTGCCAAGTGAACAAGTGGAACAAACTATTTTAAACACAACTTCTAAATAATTTTTTTCTAGGATTTCTCAAAGGAGTCCCAAATCCTATTGAATTTATGGGCTGAAAATCACTTCTTCTCCCACCAACATGGGACCCAATCATTCTATAAAATTTTTGCAACCTGGGATCTTCTTGGAAGTGCGGAATGTGCAAAAGAACGACCATGAAAATATATTAATATTTTTATCCTGTTTGAGCAGTTATTACACTTGTATTCAAAGAAATAACTAAAATAGCACTGTTCCAGCACAGCTAGAATTCTTATGGTCTTAGCTTTCCCCAGTGTTTGTCGGTTATTTCTTGGTCTGCAGAGTGAAAAGCATTGAAAAACACAACTTTCCATAAGAAAGATTTTCCTTACCTGCCAGGTGGATGCATACTGATTTGCTAGCTGCTGGAGGGAGAGGGGACTCCAGAAGCACAGTGGTACCCATCAGTGCTTCAGAATAGCTCCACATCCTCCTGGCTCACTGGGTGGCTTCAAGAGTTTGTTGTGAAGTTGGGAACTATTATTGAGTGCTCTGTAGTTGTGTAAGGGGGGAGAAAGGAAATTGGAGGCATCCTGCCAATATCTTCAATGCCTATACGCTAACCCCACTGGAGGACAGCAATGTGAATAAGCTGCTTAGGAATGGGTTGCTGGATGTCATTATGGTGACACCACAAATAGGAAAGCAGACGCTTAGAGGTAACTTTTTTAAGTTCAGTAGAGACATAATAAAGTGGAGTTTTGCCGGCTGTACTGGCACTGATAGAGTCAGCAGCAATCATCTTTCTTCTAATAACCAAATGTGCTGAACACGAACTGGTTATTGCAAACACAATTATTCAGTAATTGGATAAGCCTAAAATATCTTGGATACATCCTTGATCCAAGAGCTGGCAGCTTATTGATTATATCATTGTTTGGCAAAGAGGCATCCAGGCTGCAGGACTCATAAGATCCATACCCAGAGCAGACTGCTGGACCCACTATCATGGAACAGGTTCCAAGTTACTGATTCAACTACATTGTTGGAGGACTGGCACAAAGCCTGCTAGGCGTAGACACAAAATGCTTTAAAGATCTAAATATTAAAGATCTAAACACTAAACAAGAGCTGCGTAACAGCATTCTTGCAAGGCTTGCCTGCCCAGGAACATGTAACAGCACAGGATGGTGAGGGGAAAGCACTGCAGGACTGTGTGGTACACTGGGGTACTGCTGATAAAATTAATTTTGTCAAAAATTAAGTATCAGAACCAGTCTGATGTCTCAATCAAAACTTATGCTGAGGAAGAAAATCCCAGACTTTGCTGCTTCTCTGATTTCCCATTCCAGGGCAAAAAAACCACAACCCACATTATAAAAACAATAGACCTAAAGCTCAGGCAAAAAAACAAATCGAGCGTAAGATCAGCAGTAAGGTAAGGAAATTGATGAAATTTAGTCCTTTTCAGACCAATGTAATACAAAATTCTTCTACTTTTAAGGAAATGTGTAGCTAAAGATAAACAATGATTCCTCAGTTTGAAGATGCTGGATTGGGAAGTTATTATAGCTGAATGTGAAATTAGGCAGATGTGAACAGGTGTGTATGAGGTAGCCCTTAAAAATGCCCCCATTTTAGTCAAGCTAAATATATATTATATCTATGTAGCTCTTCCAGATTTACTTTCCCTTCATAAGTGAGGGAAGATAGCTCAAATTCTACAAATATTGAGGATATCTAATTATAAGCATGTATTTTGTTAACTAAGACAGTTGACTAGATTTTAAGTCCCACCTGTGTAAGAATCTCAAAAGATTCAACGAATGGGTTCCATTTGACTAAAATCCTAATGCCTAAACATAGTTTATCCAACATGGATAGTACTAACTGAATGTCTTTCATATGCCTTTGTTTACTCTAGGCTCAGATCTCAATTATGATGTGTGAACACAGGAAATGGTCTCCTTGCCAGGCAAAGTATAGTCCTCGGTGTGAGTAAGGTTGGCAGAATCAGAATTTTAGCATGATGGCTGAAAATTGATAATAGCACAACCTTATCTGGCTGCTGTAGTGATCCAGGCCTATCGTGCTGTTTCTTCAGTAAAGGCTTCTAAGCTTTAATCATTGTCTTTCAGGCTGTAGTCTCTGACTTATTTGAAACAGCTGATCTTCCCCTGAGTGACTTGTCTGGTTACATTTGTGGTACCTGACCTACTTTGCACACTTCCCTTGATACCACCTTGTCATGTGATGCCCCATGAAAGCACTCAGAATCAGAACTCACTCCCAATAAAGTCCAATAATTAAATAAAAATAAAAACACATTTGACAGCCCACAACAAAGGCAAATCTCAATGGCTTTTGCATGTGTTCGCCTGCTGAATCAGACAGTGGTTCCTGTCCCCACAGTGCTGTAGGATGATGGATCACCAAAATGACAAAAACCAGAACAGTACTTTGCACTGTATTCTTTCTCTTCTCTGGAATCTCAGAGAACATCAGATACATTAATTAATCCTCCCTGTTTTCCTGAGGTTGACTGTTAGACCCGTTTAACAGGTGGGTAGACCAATGCAAAAAAGTGTTGTGACTTGCCTTCTCTGAACTCTACACCCACTTTGGGTCAAGATGCTCCAGCACTCCAGGCTTTATTTAGAACAACCCCATCATTTCTTTAATGGTAGGCAATTTCCCTTCCTTCAGGATGAATCTTACATCCTCTCTATTTGCAATTTAAATATGAGAGATGAACGAGCCAATGGTAAAACTCCCATTGAGTTCAAGGAGTGTAAGGTCATGAAATTTATTTCTGAATAAGTGTTTGTGTGCTTGAAAGCATTTCTGTTTTTCCTCCCCCCCCCCTCGCCCAATGTTATTAACCGGTTTAATAACATGTATTACTTCTTCCTGCAGACCTGTCGCCTTCTTTGAGCTCAATACATCCAGGTTTTCAGCCACCTAGCACCAGACCACATCACATTTGGAGAGGAAAGGCTGCTGCCATGTTTATGCAATACAGCAAAATAATTTCCAGTTCCAGCTGTGAATACTCTCTTGGACACTTAAACTTTCCTAACCAGTGGGCTCATATTGCAATATAAAAACAGTCCAGTGAAGTTGAGATTTCTAAACTTCTACCTGTACCTGACATGTAACTACTATGACCCCAAATTATGTCTGCTGATTGCAACCTTACTGCACATACCAGTAGAAATTACCCTAAGCTCTCCCAGATTTGCAGATTTTCCTATAGCGAGGCCATTCTGTTAATCAGGAGATAATACAGTAGTTTCTGCCCACAGACTGTGAGCTGCAATCAATGGCACACATGATTTCAAAAGCCATCTCCCAGCAGCTTTCTCACCAGCCACAAGTCTATGGGAAAAAAGTCACATCCCCTTAATCAAAAAAATTAGTAAGGTAGATAAAGGAAATATTATTTCCATGTGGCACCAAAATACTGAGGACATTGGCACTTCCATTCTCCTTCTGTTATCTTTTTGGCTCATTTTCATGTGCCCAGTGTTAGTTGACGGCAGACACCAGTTTCAGCTAACAGCCTCCTGGACAGTGCCTAGGAAAGAAGGGGGAAGGGGAGAAGCTTGCATGCTGCTGCGTTACCCTTCTTCATCCCTCTGGGATTGGCTCTTGTTCTACTGCAGACCTGAGAGGCTGCCTTTTCACTCAGTTGCTTTAATTTAATTAGCCTCTGTGAAGCAGAGGCTTAAAGTTGCTAAACCAAAGCTCACAAGAATCCAGTTGACAAAACGCAAAGCACAAAATCAAAAGCTAATTTTTTGCAAAGTTCACTTGTGGACCAGTGTGAAATACATGGTAAAGATCAAAAAGTCTTAGACATTTGTCAAAAATATAAAGCTTCAAAGACACAGTAATTTAGCTTAATTCTGAAGAGCATTAGCAGACCTGCAATAAAGAATTAAATCTTGTCTCTGGTGCTTCAGTAATATTTTCAGATACGTGGTTCTGTAATTCAACAAAACACTTCAAAGTATGTGCAAAATAATAATAAAAATATTCCTTGACCCATTTTCTTAAGCTTCATTCCCAATTATCTTTAGTTGTTTCTGAAAAAGAGACATTTTTTTCTTCCAAGTATGGAATAGCTACAGCTGTTGTACTTTAAAAGTTCCTCCTATTTTGAAAGAAATTATGCTATTTAGCAGTATTTCCCATTTAAATCTATCACTCTTTGACTGTATCCAGTGTGTTCTCCTCACTCTGACATTAGCTGAATCTATTCTGATTGACTCATTTATATTCTTGCTGTCTTCTGAAGTTTATACCAGTACCGGCTGGTCAGTTGGAAAATGGTAGGTGATAAACTCTTTACCCTCTCAATTGAGTTTC
Organism: Phalacrocorax aristotelis; assembly: GCF_949628215.1. NCBI lineage: Eukaryota > Metazoa > Chordata > Aves > Suliformes > Phalacrocoracidae > Phalacrocorax > Phalacrocorax aristotelis. Next base: position 23,573,330 of record NC_134284.1, on the reverse strand, counting down.
CTTCCTCTTTAGAAGATGCCAAATACTGGCATACATTAGAGGTTTTACCTCCACCTTGACAATGTTTTTGAAACAGTTTCTGTAATCACGGATTCCACAGAGCCCCAGCAATTCCTTATCTGTGTAACTTCACCAAAGATGAAAGATTATTTGGCTCCTTCTCCTATAAGAGTGCTTTGCAGGTCCAAACGAGCCAGCAGAAAAAATCATGCTCTGGAAAAAGTCTGTGTCTTTTTATACAGTTCTTTTCATGTTACATATTACATATTACAATAAGAAGTAGTAAATGAAGTGCCAGTGGCTGTTCAGTAAGTAAAAAGCATGATCAAGAAAACAACAATTTACCAAAAATTAACTTAAACCATTTTCTGTATTTTAAATACACTTCTCTGAAATTCTGGAGGCTGAATGCTCTGCTTTGTTTTACATTGCCTTCACACTAATTGATTACATTTTTCTATCACACTATTCATTGTATCATGCTCCATCTCTTAACTCTGGATGTGGAAGTGATTGTAAAAGTAACTGATTAGACAAGTATAGCAAACCTGTCTCTCCCTCACAAGCTGCTGTGCTCAGTTGCTCAGTGTCTTTCACTTAGCTGAACTGAATTATGCCGTGGTCAACTCTCCTCCATACAATGGGTTTTGCAAGACTGCTGAATGGCTGTTTTCAGCATAGACTCATTTAGCAGATATTCCCATGTGGCTTCCATGCGTCCCCATACTAATACTGTTCCCTGTGTAAACACATGGATTGCATTACTTGATGCCCTTTTGATCTAAACATTTAAAAAAAACCCAACCAACCAACCCAAACTAATAAGAAGTCAGGTTCTTTTCAAGCTACTGGGTAGCAGCGCAACTCCTCTCTTCTGGCTCCTTCACCTGCAGCTGCTGACTGCTGTGGATCATTTCTGCAACCCTAGTTGCATTCTGCATCTCTGTTTTCTCTTTCACTTGCCTTGAATTTGTGTGTGCGTGCATTTTTCCCCTTTCTCTAATTTTTTGGCCTCAGAATCTCCCCTAAGTCTTCAGCTACTGCTAAAACACAGTTCATCAGCATTTGCCTGCTTGCTCCTGCTGGGTGGGAAAGCATTAAAACTTTGGGAAGGATGGTCATTCTCTCTTTGCCAGCCTGTTATTGAGGCAGATTCCCCACTGGTGTAAATAGCTGAGCTTCTGTGAATCCACAATACTTAAGCTGAGGATCTGGGCCTTTGATTTACTTTTCCCAGCTGTAGCCATACTGGCTTGTTCAATTACTTTTATAACTGTGCCATTCAATTCCATCTGAGCACTACTATGGTACTGTGATTTAGCTTAGACCCTACTTAACACAGAATTTATTGTCTCAGTAGATAAATGATGACTGTATACTATTTCTCCTAATAACTTGAATACTACTGATAACATAATGTGTACAGCACGTTTGATGCAGAAGGGTCCCAGGTGCTTTATAACATAGTGTATGAACTATATAAAAAGATAACTTTGCTCCCTGCTGAAATGCAGCCATCTCTGCTGTGAAGCAGGCATAACCACACTGCAGAACCATTTGGGATGCAAAGTGGTGTCCAATTGAAACTGCAAGGGGAATTTTATGTAAGTGGAACATAATTACCCAAGCTGGATTTCAGCCAGGACTCAAGGAACACCCTGGATCTTGTAGGAACTGCCAATGGGAGATGGAGATGTTACTACAAGCATACATACTCTTGTTTCTTGATCAATTCCAAGCGGATAACTTGTTGTCTTTTAATTTCCTCTTTAATGCTTCTTTTTTTTTCTCAGCTGCTCTTTCTTTAGCCTTATTATGTGTCATGTTCTCATTTCTCTCTTCTTACATTTCCTCTCCTACATTTCACACATCCCAGTATTTCCTCCCCCCTCACCTTCTTTCATCCAAAGCACTCCTAGTCCTAGCAAAAAGGACAAAATTAGCTGTTTACATCATGTGTTGAATAAAAAGTTTGCTGTATGAGGGTAATACATTTCACCACATAAGTACGTACAGAATTTGCACAATCAAAACTAGCTAAAACATGTTTGTTTGTTTTTCCCTGATACTTAAACAAATTGCACCCCCCTAGGATCATGCTATTGAGAGACGGTGAAATTCCCTATAACGAGTGCCCGTACAAAGACCGCATTCACACAACCCTCACCAAAATTCCTCAAGGCTTACACTAAAATCAACGGCAAAACTCTTCAACCAGAAGAGGTTTTGCTCCTGGAAAGCCACGTGATGCTGAGGGACTTGAGCAGTGCTGAGGTGAATGTTGGCAGTCATAAAAAAGAACACTGTAATTTCTCAGCTTGCTTTATAAACCAGCCCTCCACTGGCTTCTGAGCTGCCACACAAACGCCCACAGCAGAGAGGCAGCTTGGCAGCACACCCATGCGCAGCTGCCCTTGGGCAAAGCTTTCACTCCAAAGCACGTCACCGGGTGTCAGGGGCTATATTTCAGCGACTGCTCTACCTATGCCCAGCTGTCCAACGTTTCATTAGGGGCTTTGACCAACCTGAGAGGTTTGGAGCAGTCGTCATACTGCTCAGGGCTAGGAGTGGGTGTCCTGAGTCTGGTCAGAATGGGCGTTTTGGCTGTGTCCCTGAGAGGTCTCTTTCCTTTGCATGCATCAAAATTTTGGTCAAACTGAGAATCTGCTCCCATATCTTCAAATATTAACTATTAAACATATGAAACATTTAGAGAACAGTATGCTGCCTGACCCTTGTCTCTCCCTCTCAATCTAGTGTGCTCCCCTTCTCTACTCTAATGCAATTCTTCGTTCTGCTAAGTGAAATCAAATGTCAAAGTTCACAAAACTCTGCTGGGTGAAATGTGATATTTTTTTCCTGACTTCATTGCAACATTGTCTCACTTTCTGTGTGAATGTTCCGCTCAGCTCCACTCTGTAATCAAAGGCTGATGAAATATCAAGGCTCAATTAATTATTACAGTGCCTAGCAGCACTGCTGAAGTTGGTGGGTGGAGAAATCATTCCTTTTAATTTTGCATTGAGTTCTCTCCTGCCACATGAGTTCTCAGGTCAGGATCTCAAGATATACTTTGTGGAGAGTTTCATTTGAACTTCACACATAAGGAACATACTTTTTCATTTTGATGCACTGCTAAAGTAAATGTTTATTTGTTTTACTTAGAATACTATAATCTTTTTCCCCTGATCTGTCCACCTTGAATTGCTTTGAAATTTTAGTGTTATTATCCCTTTCACTGAATTTATTTTGTTTGTCAGATGGTTCTCTATGCGCATGATGAATCCCCAGCAAATTGCCAACTAACTGTGCAGCTATGTGAATGAGGGGGATGGTATTTACAACAGGAGTTGGAGTATTTTAGAATGAAAAAGAGAAAAATCTTCCCTGTCAGTCTGTCCCTTTCTTTCTTGAAGCAAGAAAGAATCAGAGCTTTCTTTCTGGCTGGAAATTTTGCAGATGTTCATTTTTGTGTATTTAATTGGCTGCATTGTCAGTGACATGAACTTTTGCTAAGGGAAACTAAAAATACTTGAATAATAAACAGAAATTGAGTGTAATAATTGTACGTGCTATTTACTGGAAAGTGTTGAATTTATTACCGTGGACATCGTTGTCATCAGGGTTATCGCCGTTGTTATAGCTTTGTTGAGGCACATCGCTCAAGACTCAGAGGAGCTGACTGCGTTATACACTGGGTGAACACAAAATAAAAATCTGGTCCCTGCTGCAAAGAGCTTGCAGACCAGGGGAAGAATTGGTAGTGCAGGGTTTTTTCTGAAAGAAGAATTCATTTGTGATTAAATGCCTTTTATTTTCTCCCAGATGATTTATAGATGCTTTAAAAACTCTGGGACTGCTCTAAACTCCATTGAAATCAATGTAAAAGCACAGCCAGGACTGATTTATTCCTTGTCATTTGGAAGCCTACAACTTATACGTACCAGAGTTGCTTTCTGTAGCACTGAAATGCAACTGCTTCTTGTGTGGAACATAGCAACTTTTACACAGTTTTTTTCAATAAAAAAATAATAAGCTTGACTCTTTAATGACAGAAAACAAAGAAGACTATCTCATCAAGCTTCTTGGCAGAGTGTGAGCAGATCTGGCCTAGTGCAATTATTGTCTTCTTTTGAGTTTGCTGAGGATACTGGCGTAATATCTCTGTTTTTTCCATCTGATCTCAAGTGACCGCAACTGTTGAGGGCTTTGGTTTTCTCTGATCTAAATGATTGCAGCTCAAGCACCAGAGTGTCCCCAAGCACCATGCTGGGAGGCTGGCTCCGCACTGACTCAGAGGGAGCATTCCCATCTAGCTGACTCACCAGCACTCAAGTGCACTGCCAGCAATCCAGTTATTAAACTGATCCTCCATCAACGTGGGGAGGGGGAGGGAAGAGAACAGATTAGTTTTTTAAAATGAAATACTGATGGTACCGAGTGCATCAATTGGACCATTTTGCCATATGCAATAGACCAAACAAAACAACTTAAATGGCTAAGTTATTTAAGTTTGCAAAGCAGATGCTGTGCGAGCTTCTGCTTTTTTTTTTTTTCACAGGGTTGTTTATTACATATTGCATCCAGACAAATTCATCGTCCTTTCGATGGGACTTCACAAGCAAGGCTTGCGAACTTAATTTTTCCCCCTCTGTCTCTAGCTAGACTGTGTGAAATGTTTTTGAAGAGAAGGTTTGTAGAGTCATGATCTTTTATTAGATCAACTGATACGGTTGGTAAAAAACCAACAAGCTTTAAGGCACACAGACTCTTCTTCAGGTTTGAAACCATATTAAGGAAGCAGTGATAAAGAGTATGCTATATGACTTATTATTGTTTGGGGTTTTTTACATGTTAGTTCTATAAGTTTTTTTCCACTGTAACAAATACTGCATTTGCAGGAGATCTGTCACTGGTGTTGGATGATGTAAGCTTTTGTTGTCTTCCCCAAAAATTCAGGTTACAGGATTTTTTTTTCACATAGAAACTGAAAATCAATATTACCAATCAAAATTCTGAAGCTAATAGGGTCAGAAAAATGTTCAGGTGAATAAAGAGATTTTACTTCAATAATTTTGACAATTTCAAATTTTCCAACAGCTTCTACTCTAGTGAATTTAATTCCATAGAAGAAATTTACTTTTAAGAATAATAATTCTGCCCTGTCAAAAACCTTTTTGGCTAGAAACAGTTGACAAGACTGACTGCTTCCCATTTGGGTTTGACAGAGTTACATACTCAGATGGGGAAATGGTTTTCAAGGAACACCTGAGGAGTGCTACACATGACAGTATAACTCTAAATTTTGTTTTAGGAACTCTTAGAAGGAAATTGCATTACAAGGCTGTTCCTGCCTTGATCGTTGGGGATTATGTGGCTAGCTTTTTTCAGTGGTGGGAAAGTAAATCTTATTTTTGCAAATAAAAACAATTAGGAAATGTACAGGAAAGCGTATTAGCAGGGGAACAGGCAACCTTGAATTTCATGGAGGTTATGCCTATAGTAATGATTTGTAAAAATGACTTGCTTAAGTTGGAGAGGTTTTCTCAAACTTCACCTCTTTCCTTCCTCTTTCCCCTCCATTTTCCCTCCCGGGCTGTAGGGTTTCCCTAGATGGGTGACGTTTATTGTATATTTTCCTTCAGCTAGAGTGAAAGCTGATTGTGTTTTTTGGATGGTAAGTCCTGTGTTTTCTATTATTCTACATGTTTAATTTAGCTCACGGACAGAAGCTGAATAACTGAATGTGGATACATTATAAATCAATTATTTTTCTAGCTCTTCAACTCCAAGGCACATGTAGGTGACATACAAGAATGTAACAGAAATACTTTCATTTTTTTGTTAATTTGGGTTAAAATTTTTGCTATCTATTAAGAGAAGTTTTAATATAAAATTTACTTTGTAGCAGTGCCAGAACGTAAACATTTACTTGAAATTGAACAATGTATAATAATAGAATTCAAATTCACAGCAGGAGAAAAATACTGCTGAAGGAAATAATATTTTAATGAAGTACTTCAGTGGAAGTAGAAAGTATTTTTAGGGCAGATAAGAAGGAAATGACAGTAGCCAGTGAAGATTACATGAGTCTGGCCATTCTCCCGTGCCAAGAAAAGACCCAAATTTGATTGCACATTAAGGGAAAAGTTGTAGTCTGATTGAGAAATTGTCCTTAGTTTTTTAACAATAGACAGTAAGCAACTCCGGGTTTTTGTGATAAATATTATTACTAGAGTTAGATTGTTTAACCTTTCTTTGGGAAAAAAAATTGCATAGAAAAAATGAAGCAAATATTTGAGTTCTTAATACCTCAGTGTATATTGGAGAACCATCCTTCTTTCTGTAATAACACATGAAGTGCAGTGCACTAGATTGCATTTTTAATGCTTCAGGAACATTACTTTGCAATGAATGTGCTTCAGAAAAACAGTTTTGCTGTGTATTTTATTGGCTGAGTTAACACAACAAATACTATAAATCCAGTAATTACTAATTGCCTCCTCCATTATAATGTAAGAAATGAATCATAAACCTTTTATTACTTTAACGGTGGACTACAGGAAGGATTAATCTTCCAGTGAAGCATTTTTCATATTTACCTGGTTCCTTCTGTTATACTGTTCTTCCCAGTCTTCCTATTTAATGCTCTGTAGTGGCCCCTACTGGGAAAGACATGCCCGAAACTTATCAGCAGCCTTGGCATCTGGTGATAAATATATTTAGCTGTTGGTGGTTTAGCAATTACCCCTTGGTGGGGAGAGGAAACAAAATTAGGAGGCAATTCTAAGTAACCTTTTACCATCCATTGCTCTAGTTGTGCATGCACACTGCTGCTACCTCTGTAATGTACCATTTCAGGGTGCCTGAAAGCTGGAGCAAAGATGAGCCTGACAAAGGGAAACTGAGGAGCATGAAGTATTACATGAATGAATACTTTTAGGAGTCAAATATTTGTGCAGATATTGCATTGAGACCCTGACATAACTTAATTATGCACCTGGATTAATTTATCTTCTTTAAGTGAGATTTGTTAATAAATCTGGGGACTGCTTTTGGTTTTGAGATGTTTACAACTGAGTTCTGAATGCTTTTTTCGTGTGTTTTTTTTTACCTTTATTACTATTACTATTACAATTAATAATGATTTTGGATTATAATGTCACTGAGAAGCCCTAACTGAGATCTGACCATTGCTGGTAGGAGATGTACAAATGCATGTGAAGTGGCAGCTCCTGCTCCAGAAAGTTATAAGTGTATTGGAGAGGGAAGAAGTTGTTTAACTACTTTCCAATTAAATCAGTGGCTAAATGAGGCAGAGAACTAAGATCTTGCCTAGTTACAAGTTCTATCTGTTCTGTACTGTCTCCTTTCAAGCCTAAACACCCATATGAAATCTTTCACATTACTCAGTCTGCACAAGTGGTCCTCTTTAGGAGAAAAAATCTGTGTAAGCAGTTTATGTTTCAAAACTGGACTTAGTTGTAAGGATAATAGGTGACTTGGGGCAGAAGACTATGTTTTAAGGGGGAAATAAATCTTATGCACCTTGAGGCCTCTTTCTACCTTTCTGCCAGGATAACACAGCCTTAACTCTGCAATGCCTTATATATACCAAGGTACAGACATGTGTTGTAAAGGGCTGAAGTGTAAATGGGAGTTTCTTCTGTACTACTTACCTTTGATCTCTACTTATCAGTGAAAACCACAAGCAACTCTCCTGAAACTGGTGGGTTTACAGCATTTTACAGCTAGAAGTTGACCCAGAGTCCGAAGTAAAGTACCCAGTTCTGGAAATAGAAAATACTATGAAAAGGGAGTAGAAGAATCTGAGAAAACAAAGGTTAAAGGCTTGAATTAACTTAAATGAATTGACTTAGGGATTTTTTTTTCCCCCTCTTCAAATACCCAAAATGTGTGAGAAATTAAATTAGTTTGAACACATTAGTTTTGTGGCATCTAGGGTCAACATATGACAAGGTCAGAAGCCATAGAGCTTGCTACAAAGATGTATGCTGCTCTACAGAGTTTACAGGCTGAATCAGTTCCTGGAAACTTCCTCTTCATACAGGAGCCTTTCCCCCTGCCCCCCATCTTTGTGGACATGAATGGTGCATGTACATGAGTAAACACTTATATGAATTTGGTAAGGACTGAGGTCTTGAAGCCTGGTGAGGTGCAACAGGAAGATGAAGTAGCTATGCAGCATGAAGCTGGGTAGGAGGATAAGATTACAACATAATCAGCATTCAGCAACAATAACAAGAAAAAAATCCTCCAGAAAGCTCAGCTTGCTGCTTCTGTTGTTGGACACTGTAGTGGTGTTTAAAGCCGTAAATGTGAATAGAGCAAATATTTTCTTCCCTGGTCACTTTTTGGTGAAATACTAATCCCAACTACTGCTTTCTTTTGGATGTCACACTATTTCAAATTACCTGATATAATGATAGGTAATATGATAACATGAGATAATATGACCAGAACAGCAGTATTATTTGCATTAGAGTGAATCACCAGTGTGATGATGTTTTGATTTAAACTCAGCCCCTATTCGCTTTTGTATTTCAATGACTGAGCTTAAGTGGACAACATAATTTCTCTTGATCTGTATTTATATCTGAAGAGTCAAGCAACAGAATGTATCAGCAGAAATATCCCTCATCAGTGTCCAGGTACAGCACGTCAGATTGCAGGTTTCTCAAAATATAATTTGTTGCTGGAATCTTTAGTTTGTTTTGGGTGTCTGTTCCCAGGCGCCAGCAGCAGCAGGCTGCAGGGTGGCCCCTCTGAGGAGAAGCTGGGCCTGCCCCGTGCCATACACCACCAGTTCCAGCTGGTTCCGGCCGGTTCCAGCCAACTCCAGTGGCCCCACCAGAGGACAGAGCCAAGCTGATGGTGCCTCTGGGAAAACATGTGTAAGAAAGGGCAGCAAACACTGCCCAGAAGGAGGAAGAGTAGGAAACACAAAGAGTGAGAAACAGCAGAGGGAACACCAAGGTCAGGAGGAGAAGGAGGAGGAGGGGAAGAAGGAGGAGAATGAGGACAAGGGCAAGGACGATGACAAGGACAACAACAACGAGGTACTCCCTGGTGGGGCAGTTATCCCGCTGCACCCCATGGAGAGGACCATGGCAGAGCAGGTGGGTATTTCCTGAAGGAGCTGTGGCCTGTGGAAAAGAGCCCACCCTGGAGCAGGGGAAAAGTGTGAGAGGGAAGGAGCATCAGAGAGAAGCCTTTATATTACTTTGTATTTTTAATGTTTTCCAATTCCTTTCTGATTTGAAGATCTCAAAATATTATGAAACATTTATTTACCAATCTTCAAAACTCTGTTGACACATGGGGAAATATGGTAACATCCATTTTGTGAGGAGTTAGTGAGATAGTTATCAGAGTGACATAATCAGGGTTCCTAATGCTTCTCTGTTAGTTTTATGCTCCACATTAATTAATATTTGACACCTAAATGCTTCAAAGCTCCTAACTGTCAGGTGTCTTTTTACTATTTCTCCAAAACCTATTGCTGAATGTAATTTTCCTACTTCTGGCCATTTTACATTGGTCTCTCCAAACCCTGGCTCACAGGAGATGTTGCCTTGGATTTTACTTTGTCTGTGTTATACCAGCAGTTCTCAGCCAAATCCAGAATTCAGGAATGACAAAACAGCCTCCTGCATAGTCATGAGAGTGAATGTAATAGAAGGAGAGAGGGGAAGGAAAACAACTCTTACTTGCTGCAGGACTTCTGATCTCATGAGACAACACTTTCACAGGCTTTTTATCCGTACCACTAGTGTCTGAAATATATCTTAAGTAAGAACTTGCCTTCCCCCATACTGAAATACTTAGATGACTCCAGAAGCCAGAACTTTTTTTTTTTAAAAAGAGTATTTTTTAAAGAAAAGAGCTTCAAAAAATCCCTAGCTCCAACACCATTGGTTAGGGAAATTAAGGAAGGCAAAGAGAGATGTTAAAGACTAAATTAATTGCTATTGCAATTCATGAGAAGCCTGTGGATAATCTAGCTGTTCTGTCTGTTCTGTGAAGTTCCATGTTAACTACAATTACAGCTCTGTAAAGAAGCTTTATATAAGTCACTCATCATCCCCATCACAACATGCTATAACTGTCCCTAATAGCTGGCTGGCCATTTATTACAGACACATTTCTTGACTAAATACTAGTTGAGTGAATGTGGATAAATACATTTATTTATATATATTTTTTATATATATAGAAATCAAAACCAAATGTGAGCAAGGAACAACCAATACAAATTTTATGCATGTCTATCTATCTAAGGTTTTAATGACAGCTCTAGCACTGTCTCAGGGTTAAGGTTCATGAACAAAACAGTGATAAAGGACTATTGCCTGTCACAGCTGCTAAAAGAGGAAGAGGAGGAAGAAGAAGGAAAGAAAAGAAAAAAGTTTTTGTTAATTAAAAGGATTTTGCCTTTGAATCAAAGAGGCTGTGGATGAAGAAATCTGCAGAAATTATCTAAGGCCGCCTCAACCTTAGCATTTATTATTCAACACCTCACTCATTGCCCTGATTATAAATATTTAATCACTCAACAACTGTAAGTGCTTGTGTCTTCCTGGAGGACCTGCAAGCATTAGGAAATAAAGGGTTGGGGGAGCAGGGAGGAGGGGGACTAGAAAGGCAGAGAGCCTAAAAGATGTGTTGAGATTATGCAGGGACAAGTGAAAAGGTGTGAAGGACGCCACTGAATTGGGCCTTTGTAATCAGGTTGCACGAACACCTGAACGCTAATTCATTTTGTTTCTATTCACTGGACTTCAAAGCCATATTTTTTTTATTGCGTGGCAGTCTCTGACAGAGGGTGCCCTTGGAGAACAGGCAGAAAATGTTCTTAATGAAAGCAGAGCCCCGAGCAGTGAGAGGTGCCATCCGTGTACCCTCCTTTGTCTGTCACAAAAAAAGCAGGATAGCTTGGCAGGCTTTTGGGTCTATCAATAATGCATGAGAAGAATTACATCCACCCTGATGCCAGGAGAAGGGAACAGCAGAGAAGAGGGTTATTTTACACTACCCTGAAAGTGCATTTACTTCCTATACATCCTCCCTCTCCATAGAGAACACATGCTTTTGAATATAGGTTCATAATGTATGGCTTACATGCTGTCTGAGGGAGTGGTGTTACTTTCTGTACCTGTAAGGGGTATGCAGATTTTCATTCGGTGCTGCTGGGGTGCTTTGAGTATGCTGTTTCAGCCTGAAATCCTGTGGGGTTAGTTGTAAGAGTTAGTTTCATATTGTGAGCGGAAAAAAGACCTTAAAACAATAGGGGGCAAAAGCCTTTTCACTTCTTAATACTTGATATTGTTTGGAGCGTCCCCAGTTTGCCTTCACTGTGAGGATTCTGGTTTAGACACGAAAGTATTTCATGTTCTTTTCCTTTGTTTTTTTCAGCTCAGCACTGGAAAGTAAAATAAATATCTTAAGAAGACTAAGTTTAGAATATATCTTCATGTAAGAATGAGGAACTTCCAAAACCTCAACATATTCAAAGGTACAGCATAGAATTAAGGATATATACTGCAAACTATGATTCTTTTTTCGCTTCTGTCCTGTAACAAGAGCTGCACTCTTGAGGGCTTATTTCTTTCCAGACAATATTTTGCACTTTTTATAGTTTCTTGTATAAACATGTCCTTTACAAGCACAGCCACCAGTGATTTAGCAAGGTACTCAGAACCTGTATTTTCTTCTCAGAACTATTAGGGTACAGTGTGGACATTCTGCAGTTTGGCTCAGCCAGTTCTGGTGCAGACTTTCCAAGAGATTTTTCCCAAAGTACAGCTGAGAGTTAAATGCTTACCTGCATTACTTTGTTCAGCTCAGTTCAGTCAAAGTGCTACTCCTGAAGCCTGCAGAAGGAAGGCCTTGGCAAATGCTTCAGCCTTTAGCCTAGAATTTAAGACTTAGTTGGGTATGGTGAACCAAGATCTCTTCTGTCGTAGGGTGACTGAGGAAGGCTGAGCATGCAATTAAGTTTAGTACATCACCTGTCATTGGGAAAAGTGAACTAACTGAACAAGCAATAGATGGATTTAAGAATTTAAGTCTTCGATGTGTAGGCAAGGGGACTGAACCAAGCATACGCTTCCTGGTGGAACTGGCTGGCTCACAGCCTCACCATCCCGACTGTGTCAGCCCTACTGCACAGAGCAGTCTGCTCTTCCATGCCAGAGATGCTGCAACATTTGCCACAATGGAGCCCAATGGCCAAGTAAAAGTCTCGGGGGAATAAGATAAATTTGAGGTATCCAAACGCAAATGTTTGTGCTCTTCATTCTAGTGCAAGTAGATACTGTCCAGAATGTCCAGAAGTTGTGACTGGTCTTATGATCATTAACAATGGTCTCAGGAAAATAAAGAAGATATCAAGACAGTAAAGAAAAAGCCTGAAACTCCACTTTCTTCAAATAAAGAAATTCATTCTTTTAGCAGGGTTTGCATTTTTGTGACTTTCCTGGGAGGGACCACAGGGATCTGCAATGAGAGTATGCGATATTGTTTTGAAGGGATAATATTGTCTTCTCCAACATAGATAAATAGGACAATACTAAAGTTACGCTGTATCAGCAAGCTGGTATCTTATAATCTTAAAGTGTAAGATCCATAGCCAGCCCTGTTTACTGTGATTCTGCATTTGTAACACACACTACAAAAGAAAGACAATCTGTACAATAATAGGGCCTTCCTCTTAAACTGTCTCCTTCCTTTACAATGGTTGTTTTGGAGAAATGCAGTTTGAAAGAGACACAGCAAAGAGAAATCTGTCATCACTATGGAACTTATTCATAGTAGGTGTCTGAGCTGGAACTTGGGGTGAAATTTCAATAATGGCACTCAAAGTCCTTTGCTTTTTTATGAAGTGCTAGAAGGTTGGCTTACTAGCCCTCTGTTTTCACAAAAACACACAGTTAGGAGCCCACTGCCAGACTCAAGTGTAGTTCGGGTACGACATGATTCCCTTCACTTAAGGCTCTCCAGACCTCACAGTACTGAGAGATTCAGATAAGGTGTGTGTCCCTCTCTATCGCAGGCATTGTTACCTGCTTAGAAAGCTAACCCACAACCTGTAAATCTTGTTGCAATAATGAAGCTTGGCACTGCATGTGGGCCGCCACCACCACCGCCTCCTCCTCCTCTCTTTCTCCTTCTCTCTGTGCCTGGGATTGGCCACGGCCAGAGCTAAGAGCATGCTTCTGCTGTGGTGCCAAGCAGCCCCAGGCTTCTGCCAAGCAACTGCCTGTTTTGTCTTTGGCCGCTGTGTGTAAAATGGCAGATCTAATGAGACAACGAGGAGCAGCTGGTTTTGGCTGTTCCTCTGGCACAAGTGATTATAGCCACAAGTTGGGGTGTGAATGATTTGTACCTCAAGGACCATTTTCACCCAGGTGAATTATTTTGAAAATTCCTTAGCCCCACCAGTTCACTTATGCCAGGCTTCACTCTCTGTTCTTCCCCCCACTGCAGTTTCCTTCCTGGATGCATTGCAGGTCCAAAGCCCTACCAGTGCTTTAACAAGTGACCAGCTCAGAGTGAAAGCCTTTTGAAAATGCCCCCCAAACCCGCAGCGAGGAAGACACAGAGGTACAGACATCCCCCCTCTCCCTTCTGCAGAATGTGTATCCCAAAATATCAGCTCAAGGATCACCCCCTATTTGTGCTCTGTGAAGATGTTAGTGGTGCCCAGTCTCTGCAAAAAGACGTAAGCCATAAACATGCTAATGGCAGATTGTAGTTCTGGCTTCAAATGTGAAGATACAATTAACTCTAAGAGGTCTGTTCTTCCCTTGGTTTATGCAGATGAGTAATACTAATGGGACTTACGCATATGGACATCAAGGGGAAGCTTATTTTGCTTGAAATTAATACATATTAAGAATTTTTTTTTGACATGACTATCTTCAAGCTGCACTAAAGTACCCAGTGCCCTGAACTGAACTGGGAAAGTGTAATTGGTATCATTGCTAGTCCTTCTTTCACCTGCCTTTTCTTTTCTTTGCTCTCTTCTTTCAGAGAATGAAGATGACTTCTGCAATGCAGTTTTGATAAAGATTAAATAAAAACAAAAAAACTTCTCCACATATACTGTACTTTTCTTAGTAAGATCAGTGCACAATGTGTCATCTTCCTCTCTCCTCCTTGGAGAGATAAAAAGTGACTCATTACCTTGCTTCACTTTAATATTTTAGATATATGAAAAGACAGAGACAGTAACAAGAGAGTCAGTGAACAGGAATATGTATGCTGGAGGTGGGGGAAAAAGGTTTGGAATGATACATAAAGAGAAGAAGTTGACGTGAAATAATGTTCTGGAGAATAAGCATACTCGCTTTTGATGGGGGAGGTAGGGACAAGTGCACTTCTGTTTACTTAATTAGCATGTGGAATACTCTGGAATAAGATATATACATTTTGATCCCATATGAGTTATTATAATAGCTTGCCAACATAAAAACATTTGGAAATGCCAAACAGTGTAGTGAATCTTTAAAAGAGCCTGTTTACAATCAATGATTGGTTTATGTTCCTATTAGAGAATGGAATGATATATGGCATTGCTGCATGATATACTGCACCCCAGTTTACTGAATTTATCAGAGAAACAAACAAGACTATAATGACTCACAATCACTGAGGGTACTAGAGACCTGTGTGGGCTTTCCAATAGTTTAGCTAATCCTTCATAGCATCTTGTATGCTGAAACACACTATCATCTTTTCACTCCTTACTTCTAAGTCATTAAATAAGGACTCTTTTAACATACATTATTGAAAAATCTCTATTACAGTCCATAATTTTAGTGAATTTGATTAAATCTCCATGACGGAAACTAAGGTATTATAGCACATGCACTTGTATTGCAAAGGTCCTGCTGCAGTTGAGGCTTGGATGCTTTATTACATTCAAACGAACTGTCCTGAGAAAATAATTTAGTGAGAAGTGAATTTAAGACAACTAAAAGCATTTAGATCTGAACAAATTACTGAGCAAAATTGCCTTGCCATGAAATCTTAGACTCATTGTCAAAGATGTTTAGTCTACTCTGAATGTTTGATCTATAAGGGCTCTATTCAGAGCAAATTTCCTTTTCCATGGTTTTGGCCACAGAGACTCCATGAGGCTTCTACAACTTGACACTTAGAGATCCCTCAGCTTGGTTTTAGAGCCAAATGTTTCTGGGCACTCCTCCGGAGGAGAATTGGCTCAAGACTTTGGCAAAAGCCGCTGACTAGAGCTAGGCAAAAACAATGTCATGCCTACCTTCATGCCCTTATATGGGGTAGCCATTGACTGATAACATCATATCTGCTCAGTCCCTTGTCCTAGGGGGGAATAGTGATATCACAGAGTGTAAAGAGTCCTCCCAGGCAGGCTGACAGAACCACTAGGGCATACACAAATGACTTCCTTATGCTTGCCTGTACTCTGCTAGAAATATTGGAGGGGGCTCTGGCACACGGTTTGTCACAACTTGCTATGGATCTACTCATATCTACAAATTGACTGGCATGCTAACAGATGGTCTTTCTTCTGTGCATTTATCTTGCTTAAATATGGCACTGTCCCTGATGCTGAATGGCTGCTGGCTTCCACCCCAGAGGTGGCTGCATTTCAGTGTCAGATGAGGGAATAAAAATCTCTAGGACCCTTTGAGAGGAAAGAAGAACCGTACAAATATCATGTGTTGCTCATGCAGTGCTTGCAAAATTAATGGATTCTTTAATGTTGATTTTCTGGTAGACGCTTATCCTTCTGAGATGCTACAAGATCTGTTCTCATCTGGTTCAAACACAGTGGTCTGGAAGCCCTGTGCATCAGGACAGGGAACAAGCATGGCTTAAGAAGTGATCCCAGGCAGAGGAAGAAAGGAAATGTACTGCCTCTACAGTGTCCTCTACTAAGTTGCATACACAAAGGCTAATGCCACACAGCGTCTGTATAAAACTGAACTTTCCTCACAGACTAAAAAATTACTGTTACCATCACTTTTGTTGAAACCTGTCATAATAGCAATCTCCTTTTGGCTGCAGAGTCCCAGAGGACTGTACAGCTGCAGCAGGAGTGGCACAGACATGTGGCCCTTTCTACTGAAACATGGAAAGAAATGGCTGATTCACTACCGGGAACGGTTGTTGTCAGGCAAATGGCACCACATCCTACCTCTGCTTTTTATGCCTCCCTGAAAGGCCAACTTCTCCTACATATGAGGAGTCATTTTGGCTTTCTGATGCACCATGTCTCTCAAAGCATTTGCCACAGTGGTATGGTCGCACTGCCCCTAGCTTGTTGCCTTTGCCAATGCACCACAGCTGATTCTGCAAGAAGTTCTGGCCAATGCTCCCTGGGCAGCCACTCAGCTAGGGCGGTACCTGCTGGAGGAGGCTGATTTCCGCCTCCTCTGACCCTGTGCTGAGACTGTCTGCTTCTTAATCCAGGTGCATCCCCATGCGCAATGCTCTCGGGTTCCAAGACTTTGTGAGCAGCTTGTCACTTGATACGTCTGATTACCATAGTCGTACTAGACTTTACATAACACCTCTACATACATGTTGACACCTCACATGATAGTCAGAGAATTTCCCAGACACCCTTTGCAATGTAATGTTGCACCAAATTCATCAAAGCTGGCACAGGGAGACATAAATCATAGTTCCAAGCCCTACCCTGGGCATTTGAGCTGCATGATCTCCCTAGAGGATAGCCAAAGTTTCCAGATGCTACTGACCTTCCTTTTTGTTTCCCCTTCCAAATTTACTATCACTGAGCAAACCCTTAAAGAAGACAGGGCCCCTGCCTGCATATGTTCTAAATCACTGTAGCTTGCCAGCTGTGGAGATTTCAACTCTACTTGTGGTTTAGGCCAGGTGCACCAGGTGTGTTGAATGTAACTGAACAAGTGGACATGTGTTAAGTCAGAAAATATTTTCTGCCACCTCAAAGACAGTTGGACACAATCAGGACTTTTACTTCAAAACCACCCAGGCATCTTTGCTCCATCAGTCTTCTATAACAACAATTCTGCTAGTCATGCTTAATGTAAATGAAGAATATTTTATTTTCTTGTTCAGCTTACAACCTCCGTTCAGTCTTATCCTGTTGTTTTCAGTTTTACCTTTTTCTTAAAAAAAAGTATCTTGGTTTCAGCTATGAACTGTGTGCAAAACTGTGATTTCTGTTTTTATATGCTTAAACATCAGGTATACTTTAACATTTCCCATTAATTTCCCATGTAGCTCCCTTCTGATCATTTATTTATTTGTTGCTCCAGGTAGTGTGCTTTCTTATCAATTGTCCAGCACAGAAAACAATAATTCCATTTGTGTGGAAGACCACAAATATGTAAGAAAGGACTATGACCTCATTGTATGATATCCTATGAAAAAGTTTTTCTGCATCTTTGGCCCACACTTGGTCCTTGTTTGCTGCTGTGTTATATGTAAAGCTCATATTAATTTTTAATTGTCAACCCCTACTTCTAGGTCTTCCTTCTAGATATTTCTCAGAAGATTTTTCTATCCCACAGATTAATTCCCTGCTGTATTTCTTGTATCCGGATGTAGTGCTGTCCATTGAAATGATTGGAAATTTCTTTTGTTTACTTTCTTTTCATGCCATTATAATCACATAATCTAAATCTTCATTCCTCTTCTTTACATCTCCCGCACACTTAGTATCATCCACTAATTTTGTCAATATGTTGCTTACTCTGTGCTTGAGATCATTAATAAAGATGTTACATAAGACCAAAAGCTGATCCCTCTGGTGCCCCGGTAGGCACCACTCCTCAATCATTACACTGTGGTTTATCATTACCCTTTCTCTGCAGTCTTGTTTACCCATTTATCCATTAATGTTTGTTTTCAATCCACATAACACTGTTCTTCTCCAAGCCAACTTCAATTAAGTTTTCAAGTAAGGTTTTGTCAGACACTGTATCAAATGTTTTCTAAAATCCAAATACATTACATCTGCCACTTTCCCTTCACCCATTAATTTTGCTGCTTTACCCAAATATGCGACCAAGGTTGTCTAGCAGATTAAGGAGGAATTTTTCAAAGGACTCAGGCCTGTGCTCCATGTTCATGCAATTTGCATATATTAAAGGTATAGCAATATTTTTGTGCCCCCAAAAAATTGCAAGGGTAAATCAAAATAGTGGTTTCTCTACCACCTTATTTGCACCAGCTTCCAGTATTTAGAGAACAAGTGTCTAAATGTCTACCTGAAATTCAGCTGCACATGCAAACACTTGCAGATGAAAAACCAGAAAGCATGTTAGAAAAATCTGAATATTTTTACCTACATTAGTGACTTGATTATCAAAAGCATATCTATAGGTACAATTTTTATTGCTTAAAGTTGAAATGTATTAGGAAAATGCTAGTAGAAAGTTGTTTGCAAAAGGAAACTTCTGATGACATGTTCATTATTACAATAAAGTTCTTACATTTAATGAGTGTGGTTCTGTTGTTGGTTGGATGATTAGAGATTTTTTTAAAATTTAATTTTGGATGATTTAAAAAATTTTATTTTAGTGTCAATCCAGAATTCTAATAGAGTAAACTAATTAGATCTTTCAATGATAATTGTCATAAACAACATTTCTATATTTGAAAATAGTTGCTATTTTTATTTTCTTCAGTCTACGTGATTTCCCTAACGCTTCATAAAATATTTTTAGAATGACAATAGCTCAGTATGTTGGAACTAAGACAATCTGTCATTCACTTTATTTTGGAATCTTGACATAATGAAAAAAAGGATAAACTTTTCTTTATTATGTCTTTCTTTTTCAAGAGGTGAAGAATCTTGCCAGTCCTGGATAAGAGATTTGGTCAATGTCAGAACACCATGATATTGAGCCTGACTTTTTCCCAGTATTGCAACCACATGCTTCTCTTTAAGCCATTGAGAAAACGGATAAAAAAATTGGCCAGCCCAAATTGTGAGTTTATTTGATGGGGTTCTACTCTCTGTCCATCCAACTATTTACCCATTCATCTGAATCTCTAAAGCTACTGTCTTTTTCAGCACTTAGAAGCAGCTGAGTTTCTTTTCTTTCTTGCACTGCATATGATTAGGGCTAAGAAAAACATGTAGTGCTAAAGTGGCAGTACAGACTCAGAGGAAAACCTGTCTCCAAAGAGCTGTCACGTACCATTTTGTCCAGGCTGCTCATCTAAACTCATGGAGCTAAATTTATTCCTGTTATAACTCCATGTCTTCATTACAATTTTGGCCCCTTATGCCTTCTTTCCACTCCAGAGGAAGCATTTCTTCCCAGTGTATGAACAATCACTGCAGTATCTCCACTGATCTCTTCTTTTTTGTGTAGTCTTGGGAACTTTTACTGCTTGTAAGAAAATGTCTCGTAGCCAGAAGACCCATCCAGAGCTTATGCAATCACTAAGGTTAGAGCACTACCTTTTACAAGTAATCACAACGTTTATTGGTGACATACAATCTCAAATTGGATAAATTGTCAGCTTGCAGCTGGAGAGTGATGAGCTTCTGAGCTATCTGCAGTGACTGCTTCAGCAGAAGGGATGCATAATATTAACCATAGATTGAGGCAAGTTGAAACATGCTGAATTTTGAAATTTATCAATCATAAATGGGAGTATTTCTTTTTCTTAAAAATATGTACCTTATTTTCACTCAGAATCAACATACTGATTATGAAAGGTTAAAAATACAAAAATTAATGACCTTCTGCTATGCCTTGTAGAAATTCTGTAACCTCTTAGCAATATTTGAGGTGCACAGTGATCTAGTAAATCCTGTGTGCTGACAAAAGGATCAGCCCTATTATCACAAGTTTGTTCCAACAGTAGAAAGAAATGTGGTAAGAGGTATTTTGGGAAACAAATAAACACACAAAACACAATAAAGATAAGAAATGAGCAGCAGTCATCTCTTGGAAAGACATGGTGTTATAACACAGAAGGCAACATAATTCAAACCTCTAGGTAGGAAAAGGAACTCCAGGGATAACTGCAGCAATGGTGAGTTCCATGTGAGTGTATGATTTTTACTTCCACTCCTTCAGTACTTCTGCAGCTTTGAAAATCCCAACCAATTAATATCAGAATTGTGAATACTTTATTCGATTCAAATAAGAATAAAAAGAAAATGAATAATTTACTGGATTTTTAAATAAATAATAATAATAGAACATATTTAGAAATACTTTACTTTCATAAGGAAAGGCAGGAAAGCTTCAGACTTTCAGACAAGGGAGTTACTGTGCATTCTCATCAAAGTCCTAGGGAGGTACTCAGCATTGCCTTTCATTTATCAAGGACCAGATTTTGCCACTGTCACTCTCACTGAGGACTACCTTACTCCACAAGTGATCTAATTGACTCAGTGTCAGAATTTGCCTCTAATTAAGGATGTTCTTGTGATTAAAGCACAAGGTGCATGTCAAAAGACTTGTCTTTTCTGTAGGCTTGTGAAAGTCAGAAAATACTTCCAAACTAAATGTTAAAATCTCATATTAAAGCAGGATGCCTCTCTATTGCTGAAGCTGAAAAACAAAGCGCCTGATTTCCAGGGGCCATAGCATTTCCCAGTCGAGTTAAACTCAAAGGGAGAAGTACTGAACTGTGTGTTCATACATCATCATTTGTCACTTGAGCGTAGTCTCAAGACCTTAAGCACCAGAAACACAGGCTGCTGGCTGAAGTGTTAGAGAAGAAATAGCACTGAGAAAGTAATTGGTCAGATATAAGAAAATGGCATAATTCCAGACCCCAGATTAATGGAAACCTGTGAAAACACCAGTTTATGATGACTTTTGTCTCAGTTTGCTTTTTATTAAATGTTACAAATAATGCAACCCACCACAGGTATGCTTTGAAATATATTCCTCTGTGTTACCTATTTTATTGAACTATCTGGATATCCAGTGCTGTATTCAGTTACAAGCATTTTAGGATAAAGACTGTTTTTTGGCTCTGGAATTACACAGTTCAGGTATGAAAAAAATTGAAAGCATGACTGAGACTGGTACTATAATAAAGCAAATAATAATTTTGTTATTTATTGTTTATATATAGTCCTAATTAATGTAAACTGTACAAAAAGTAATATAAACAATATAAAATAATATAAACAGTAGTACTAGTAAACTGGTTCTCAATAACAGCTGTTCCTGAACAGGATTTATCCTAGCAAATGTCTGTTCTTTGTATCACATAGACAGGCATTTCCTCCCCCTGCTCCATGCATGCCACCTCCTAGCTGCAGCTTCATCCAGCAACATTTTCAACTGCAGAGGAAAATGGTGAAACCTGAAAAGGGGCTGGAAGTGTTTAAAACATCCTTGTAAGCCAGAAAATTGATCAGAGATCATGAAGCTAGGCAAATGTGCATAAAATGTAAATTGAAAGACAACATGCATGAACAGGAGACAACATGCTTTATGGGCTGAGAGGATGTAGTTTGTTTTATGTAGATCACACTATGGGCTGATTAATGACTTAGACTTTTCCATCATGGGATCTGTTTCTAAAACCAACAGAAGTATTAGGTGATCATTGATTCTCCCCTTAGCTGATGGTAATGATTATCAAACATTAGCATGTTGTCAGTCTCTATTTAAACCTCTTCAAGAATGAATTAAGCATGGAAGCTAAATAACCTCGAATACTCCTTCAAGATCCCATTAAGATACCATAGCATACAAGCTACAGGTAAATACTGTGCATGCCCTGAAATGAAGAGATTCAGTGTTTCACACTAAGACACATTCCAGAGCAATGAAATAATTGGGGGGTAGGTGGGAGGAAGGGAAGGGATAAATAGCCATAAACACAGAGTGGGTTAAATTCTCAAAACATTAGCACATTCAAGCAATAGAATATACTGATGGGTATCTTTAGCCTCACATGCTGGTGTGAGTTCCACTGCTGTGTAGATTTAATTCACCCTATTAGACCGTTGTTTATTCAATTGAGCCTGTAGGTGTCTAACCATAGATCTTACATATTTAATTGCTTAATTTATAGGCAGAGTTGCAGACGTACTTGTTAAAAGATATTTCTAGTATCTGTTTCCTTCCCCATTACATTACTGAAATACTGATAACCAGTTAAAAGAAATCTTTCAAAAACACAAATGGGAATTAACTGCTCAAAGCCTACTGGGTCACAACAGAATTTCTGTTAGTAGCAGACCACTGGAATCTTGAAAATTTGCTCCTGAAACAGCCCTATCTTTTGATGTTATCTCTTGAACAAAGTAGTGGCCACTTATTTGAGACAGCTATTGGCCCAAGTTTACAGTGAAGTAGATATATCAAAGCTACATCTTGCCACATTGTTGGAAAATATATATATGCACAAAATTTTGCTGAACACAGAGATGAGACCAGAAGAAAAATAGTAGTCCTGGTGTTGATCTGTAGAGTTCTGATCCTTTTCTTCCACATTTGCTTTCTTTCATCAGAGTTTTGCATGTATGCGCTTGACTAGGGATTAATAGGTTTGTTAACTGAGCCAGGATGGAGATCTGGAGAGGGAGCGAGAGGGGAGAAAAAAAAAAGAAAAACAGCCTGCAGACAACTTGAAGATGTGAATTTTCTTGGCTCAAGCTTTGAAGATAAAGCAGTGCCCTAGGGACTGTGGTAAAAAATAAGCTCTCAATTAGGCATCAGGCACAAACTGACCAGCCTCCAATCAGATTTGTTCTACCGTGTTTCATCGGAGTAGCAATGTGTTAATGTCTTTGTCATTTTAAAGTCACACTGCTTCTTTTATTTTTTTTTAAATTATTTTCTTTATTTTTTTTAGTTCAGGAGAATGCAGCTGTGATCAGCCATTTTAGCTCAAATTATGATTATTTACGTTGATTATTTATTTTACTATTCCATAAATGTATTTCACTGTCTGTATGCAAACTTATTAATGGTCTTTATTGCCATTTGATGTCATGAAACCCTGGTGATTTCCTTAATAAAGTGGGCTGCAACTGAAGCAAGGAATGCTACTGTAGCAGTTGTTCACCTTCCACCATTCCTTCTTTCTATTATGAATTTCATACGGCACCATAGTCTTCACAGCTGAAAGGCTGTTCATTTTAGTAGAGTTTCTGTCCTGAGACAGTGATCTTGGACCCTGCACAAAGGCTTTGAGGGACCTAGAGGTTTGATCCCAGCTTAACATGAGGGATCAGTGATCTGATGGCCTAGAGAGCCGGAGGTGAGGGTGAGTCAGAGAAAAGGAGAATGAACATAAAAGCTTCTTTTCCAGCGATAGGAAAACAGTGAGAAATGCTGACTAAGTCTTAATTAGTAGCCGTGGTGAGGTGTCACTTAAAAGCTTTTCTACATGTAAAAATGTACCTGTTTAATTATTGGGATCTTTCCATCCTAGATGCTTAAGATTCATCAAAGTGTCCATGCCTTTAGCCTGCACTGAAAGTCAGCTTAGGTAGGTCATATTACCTTGCATTTTCCATGGGTAAAGTGCACATATAAACAGAGGTCCCAGAGCATAGTGGGTGCCCAGTAACTTGTTAAGACATGGCAATTTGATACCAAGCCAGCTCCTGGATAAGCCTGGTGTCAGCCAAGTTGACCTGATCCTTCAGGTCTTACATTGGTTAGATTTTGGTAAGGCTCAGGCCCTTGTTCTCAGAACTGAAGAAATTAATTAACGCCTGGAGTAGTACTATACGACTGAATGATTCCAGATGGTCACTGCAACAGGGCTATTGAAATAAACATTCATGAAAACTACACAATGGGATATGACAAGGCTTTATTTAAACTGTAAGTCTAAAGATTAAAGCCCTGTTGTTTGGGGTTTTCAGTCATAATGGAGTTTTTTCTATGTACAGTTCTTATCTTGTCTCTATCTCTGTAGCGTTTGTGCACCTCCCAGACTTTGATGTTTATCTCTCCCTCAATACCTCTGTGCGACGTCAAGTATTTCTACCTCTACTTTACAGAGTAACAAGAAGTGGGATAAGGTCCAAGGTCACACAGGAAGAGTGCAGTTTAGGGAGGAACTGAATGGTGACCCAGGCTTAGCACACTACCCATTAGCCCTTCGTCTCTTCTTGCTTTCATGCACAGAATTTGAGACTGTTGCTGAGTTTCTCTCTGAGACTGCTCACTAGAATGGACAGGAAGATGTTTGTTTAAAATTTCATTCTAGAATATCCTAACAATGAAAAGAGGGGTTTGAGGGGTAAGCAACCTTATCATGGGAATTCATCAAAACAACACATCAAAGCATAGCTGTTTTTCAACCTAAAAAAATCCCAGGCAATCCGTGCACTTTAAAATTTGTAACTGTTTTACAAAACTAAAAGAGATAATATACAGGAGGAAAAAAGATTTTAAAGATACATGAAGAAGACTGGCTTTTCTGTAGCAAACAACATATGTTCAACTAAATGATATTAAATAAAAAAAACTTTCAAATATCTTTAAAAGTCATGATGTAAGTTTTTAAGGATTTTTTTTTTTTAAATGCAGACAAAAAAAGTTTCAGTCTTCCTCCTTATTAGCCTGTACCAGCAGTGGCTGGTAACGTGCCATTCTAGCGTATCCCTTCATGATCCTTTCAGTCACAGCGCCATGTAGTGTCAGAGATTACAGGAAAACAAAGATCTCTTTATCTGCAGTGAAATAAGACAAGCAAAAGTAAATAAAAGGACAATGGGTCCAAAACATGGTAAGAAATAAGTGTCATATATATGTTTCATTCAAGAAACACTGAACCAGGTGATACACTTATCGACTACTCATGCTCATTCAGCTGTCTTCCTTAAGACCTTGGATTCATTCCCATGGTAACATGCGTGTTCGACATTTGTACCTCCCAGCACAGATGTGTTGGGTACTATCTGAGCAGATTTTAAGCAAGAATAGTCCCTATCGTGGAGTGTTTTTTATCTAAACAGATTGTGACATGGCACAGAGATTAATGGCTTGACAGGAAAGTTGGGATTTGAACCCAATTTTTTGAACCCAACTACAAAACGGAGCATCTTCCTTAATATGGATCTTACAGACTGAAAGTAGCTGCTCCCACTTTTACTAGTGGTGTGTAGTCTATTGAATTAATTTTCGGTGTTGTAAGTGAAAGAAAAATCAAGTTCAGTATGCCTAATCCTACACTCATTATTGACTCAGCCATAATTCATGATGTTTTGAATCAGTTTGAGTGGATATTTTTACTTATTACTCATCCCACAGTCATTTCTATCATTAACCTCTCCAAATATCAGTAATGAGAAACTCTTCACAACAGTTGCTCTAGGCAGCATTCATGATTATATTTTACATTTTTCTAGTGCTTAACGTTTCCAAACTCCATACACACTAGGATGACCAACTTCAAACTGCAAGAAGGTCAAACAGGGCCAGCTCTTTTATTGCAGCTTTGTATGTTCTTCTGCATGTTGCACTGTTGCATTTCTGAGTTTCCCTCCCTTTTCACAACTCTGCACTCTTCCAATTAACACTGAGAGAACCACTTCCACCTCTCACTGTGTTCCACTGAACCACATGAATTCCCCTTTGCAGTAGCAGATTGTTATTATGCATGCCCCCAACACTTAAAGTGTTAAATAGGCGTTTGTTATTTCTCTGACTTCCCTTTAAAGGCCTCCTGAAGAACCCAAAGTGCTCATCTCAAATGACTGTGGAACTTATCAGAAAGACCTACACAGCAAGAAAGTATCAGAGGAAATGGAAGATTCCATCTCTTGTACTTGGGGCAATACTTTCCCAAGATCATAATTCCCATGTAGGTCTTTACAGTACCCCTTATTACCACCTATCTGTTCTTGGAACTCCTTCAACTATGGTTTACAGCAAAGAATGCTCAACACCTGGGCGTATATATATCTCCACTCAAATTAAAACCTGTCAGTGTACCAGTATGAAAATTTATTTAAAATGTGAAATTCTTCCAAAAAAGTTATAAGACAGCTCAGATAAATGTCCTATATAGGCTGAAGATAGCAAAACATTCAAGGAAGTTGCAGCCATAGGTAAGAGTTGTGTGACTCATAACGATATTGCTGAACCACAAGCATAAAAAAGAGCAGAAGACAAAACAGCAGATAAAGTGTTTTTTAGAGAGGAAAGAGAATGAACATTCGCCCACCAGCAAACTTACAAAGGGAAGATGAAGTGCAGAGATGTACTTATTCTGACCATACTTTGGGACATGATGTAGTTGTATCAGTAAAACGATGAGCTCTGTTCAGTATACCCTGCCTATCAGCATTGTATTTCTTCAGGCTCAGTGCTGTTTGCTTGAGGGCGTGAGCAGAATGAATGTAGACCTTGGCGTAGGAACAGAGCAAGCCACAGCACAGGTTCTCAAAGGGCCATGTGCTGTATCATACTTCCACTTCTGTCAGTTAACAGCTATATTCTGAGCAGTAGAACCTGTGGGAACTCCAGTGGTTGGAGGAGGAGCTAATTTTTTTCACAGGCAAGACACCATGAAGGCAATGCCTCCCACCTCCCATTGAATTCCTGCAGGAGTCACTGAGGTGAGATGCTGTTGAGCATCGGTGCATGGCAACAGCCTCTCCAGACTCAGTATTCTAGGCAAAAGCTGAGCAGAACTGAGGTAAAACTGTGTCTCAGTGGGTAAAATACCACCAATAATCTGATCAGCCTTCTCCTACCTTTGTACAAGGCAGAACCTAGCAGCTACAAAAGATATGAGCAATATCCTCACAAAACCACCATATCCAACTTCTCCTCCCTCAAACACATCCTTGAAGAATATAGATATATGAAAAGCACTACTGATTTATAAGAGACAGAAGGAAAGAGCTTGTTTGGAAATATTGCAGTCACCTAATTACATGTTCTCCAGGCTGTGTCTAGTTTGCCTGAGCATAAGCATGTAAGTACATCAAAGATATCACTTTTGTCTTAATGGTGAAGGGTTAATAGCAATTTGTCTTTCCTGCTCAAGTGTTTCAGGGACACGTATAAGCAAGGCTGGTAGAGAAAAAGATAAAAGAAGCTGAATGTGTGAGGAAGAGAGGAGGCCAAGGTGGGGGAAATGACGAAGATTGTTTGGTTAGCTGGCTTTTATCCTTTACAGCTCTGAACACTGGGTAAGTACTTTTCCTCCTAGTTAGCTGTACTATCAGCAGAAAAAGACACAAGTGAGACTACCAGTTATAATGCTTCAAAAATTACTTAGTAATTCTCAGTCTGATTTTCTTTGGGGAGGAAATAAACTCACAATGAAAGTGAATAACAGCAAGTTGCTAGCAGCTGAGACAATACTAATTACTTAACCGTAATGTCAACGGTATATAGCCAACATTAACTTCACATAAATGTCCATAGCAGCTATGTTCCAAAGAGACATAAAGAAGATATATTAAGTAAACATATTTTTGACTTGTATTTCACCATCCTAAACCTGAATGCCACATGGTAAATGTGGTCCTGATCTTCAGACTTGCCAAAGACAAATAAGTTAAAGGTCTCTTACTGAAGTCAGCAAGGATACCTATGTGGTTAAAAAGTGGTATGTGCTTAAGTATTTTTAGGTCTGCAATGTTTAAGAGCAGCACATCTACATTTGCCAGCTGAGCCCATCTTTTCCTCATCCTCCTTTGGATACTTTTTATGGTTTTTGTTTGATTTCACCACTTCCAGATTTGTAGGGTCTGGAAAATAAAGCAGTGGGAAGAATCACTTGCTTCTGCATGGTAAGGAGGAACAAATAACTGACCAAATACTCATTATTTCATGAAATAATGAATAACATGGAGCCCTTCATCAAATGTCATCATTGATTTTAAAACTATTAGGCCAACGAGAAATAGGAGTTAAGACAAATTGTTTGTATCTCATTTACGGATGAGAAAACTGAGGACCAGCAGTTCTAACATCCTGTCTCCACAGTGCAGTTCAGAGGTGCTTACAGGAAGCCCAGCTAGCATGGAATAAGTTGGTACATTTTAAACCAATTTTAAACAGTCCTGTACAGAGATACAAGGTCCTGCAGGTAGGATAGCCCCTACTGGCACATCAGCTGATATTTCTTAATGAAGCAAATTAGCTTCAATGTCCCACTGATTTAGCAATACCGCCTCCAGTTCTGGACCTAGTAGTGTGAAGGCAAGCTGAGGTATCCTCATTCAGACACTGCATTGCTTAGTCACGTGCTCCTGTGAAAACACTGTAAAAGCAACAGTCCAACACTGATTTTGGATGAATACTTGATTATTCTCCTACCACTGCACAAGGCTGACTGAGGCAGATATGAACACATCACAGGGATAACAAATACAACATTGCAGAGCCTGTACAATGCAGTTGTGTTCATAGCTGCCTCCTCATTTGCAATGTGGATGAATCTTGCCTTAAGCCTGGATGCTGGAGTCATGTTTCCAGAGAATCAGGTAGCATATCTGAGGCAAAGCTGAGTCCTGGGGCAGCTGAGATTTGACAGCTGTAGTGTACTTGGTTCCTTCCACAACTGGGCTATAGAGGTCAGGGATTGGAAAGATTTTTGCGATGACATACAGATGCATAGGATACACAGTCTCTCTGGCAACCAGAGAATCAAGGAGTCTGATTCTGTCCAGCAGTCTGAATAAAGGTTGTTTTATCTTCACTGCGTCATACTCCTGTCTCTTTTCCATGGCAAGAGGGACATTAGTGACAGGGTCAAACAGCTGTCACATATTGCACAAACCTACAATGGGTAATAGATACAGTTATACTTCATGTAGATTAGTCACACCCAAAGAAAACTTGCTTTTAAAGTGGGAACGAAAAACAAAAACATTCCTTCATCCTTTTTTTTTTTTTTTTGCTTTTTTTGAATGACCAAAATGATCAGACTAACATTGCTCTTCACAAAAAGAATGTGCTTATAATGCTCCTATAAATTCTGCCTGGTTTCCATTGTACACAGGGAACCTTAAAAATGATTTCAAGACATAAATCAGGTTAAGAACTAGTATTTGCAATGGATAAGATTCTGTCTAACACTTTGACAAAGAGTACAGTACTGTACACAAAGTGTAATGCAATAGCTCCCTTATTTATTCCTGTTTTGCAGAAAGCAGAAACTGTTCTTGCCATGCATTACCCCTATTATGTTCCTTCTTGAGAACCTGAGACCTTTTGAATCTATCTTCTGAACCATTTTAATATGCAGCAGAACAAAAGGATCACAGTGTCACTGATGAATGCATTGTAAAGCCAAAGCCATAATTACAAATAGCAAATGGAAAATGTATGCATATAGATAGATAGAGAGAAAAAAGTGCCATATGCAAGCACAAAAATAATATTTTTTCACCATATTTATGTTATTTAACTCTCTCCCCCTCCCCTTTTTCTTTCCCCTGCCTCCTCTCAAAGAAATCTTGCTTTCAATAGTCTCTTCAGGCATGGAAAGGGACACCAAGGGGAAGGAAGAATCAGCTTTCATTGATGCCGTGACTAAGGGCCATGGTCTTGGCCTAGACCCCTGACCCTCATGTCTGTAGCATTATACACAGTGTCTGGTGTGATCAGCACAACCTTGTTATTCAGCTTTTGTACTGTGCATATTTAATTTCAAAACACATTCCAATGGCAGCGGGGAAAAATTCGCCCTCTTTTAAGTGTATGATTCACCAGCTCTTTAGAGTCAGTTGGTGGCAGATGGGCAAGTGTGAAAACTTCTATTTGTGATCTCACACTATATAATGAGCACAAGCCACCACTGGATTTGCAGTTTCTGCATGGAGAGCCCTGTGCACTCACTTCCATCTCAAAACTGGTTCTCTTAACTTACGCTGCAGCGGGATCTGTGCCAGGAGGCCTGGACGCAGTCACTGTCCCCCACAAGCATCCCAAGGACCACCTCAGGCTTTCTGAGGTTTCCCTGCACGAGGCCTTTGCCAACCCAGTGCACTGTGCTGCAGGGCAGCCTTTGCACTTTATGCCTTGGAGGGCCTGGCATCCAGGCTCTACCTTTCAACCTTGGGTGCTCCTTTACTAGGGAATTCATAGCATCTGCTCTCTGGTGCTGTTAATGAACTGCATTATAAAGTGGCAGTCCAGTTGCTTACATTTGAACCTATAAACCCTCCAATTTTTGCACAAAGTAGTCACAATCTGTCATGCAGTCTATAAAACAGAGAGCTTTCCACCAGAGCAAAGCATCCAGTTTCACCTGGGAGTGAAGCTTCTTAGTATACATCCTCTGTGACTCAGGGCCTAACTTTCAGCTGAAGTTCTAACAGAAAAGATGAAAATAATAAGGTTTCTAGAGAAACCACACAGAATGAAATTTGTCAACAGTCGTATCTTAAAGACTATTATCATGCTTCTTTGTCCTTACATCTGAAGAACGCAAACACTTTTGTGCAATTTGTCCACTGGAAATGGATTAATTTTCTCCAGTTTAAATAAGAACCTTGTATAAATTTGACTAATAATGGGACATGAACATTTCTGAAATTGAAAACAATTCACACTCCTACGTTATTACAATTGCTGGTGTTTATTAGAGTTTGTACAGGCTAATCATGAATTAGAACTCAATTTTGCAAGGCACTGTACAAATAACAAAGAAAATAGTCTGCACCCCAGTGATCTTGACATTCATGGTGTCTGATAGGATCCAAAAATTTTAAGTGATAAATAAGGAGAATGACATTACAGTAAAGGAAGGTGTTATGGCAGCTGCAGCTCAGCCTCCTTTGTATCTGCCCAACTTCAGAGAAGGAAGTTTTATTATCTTTTTCTGAGTCTTCAACTCCTTCCAATTTTTGGCAAGGACCAGAGACCTAATCTTGTGAAGTGCTGAATGCCTCCTGTGATATCATCATCCCCTTAGTGACAGCCCCCAAAGTAGAAGGACTAAAAATACTGTAAAAGAAGAAAGAAAACAAGAGGTGCTGGAAATCTGAGGATAAAAACTGTTCTTAAAGGGTTGGAAGCCCAGTTAGGCAGCTTTTGGCTACAAAAAAAGCTGAAGGAAGGTCAATGATAACAAGGTTCAGCATCCATGGATTTGGGGATGTGTCCAGTATGAACTGATCTTCACCCTCTTCTTGATGTATGCCTAACACATTTCTTGATAGGTTTACTGCAGGTCAGCATAGGGCAGTAATAGATTTAATATCTAATACAAATTATAACAATGGGTAATTATAAAAACCCAAGAGAGGGACTTTTGTATATGGACAATTTTTAGGACCATCGTTTGTACAGCAGCAGGAAGATAAATTAGTAGCTAATCTGAAAAAGGAACAAGTTGTAAGACATTAATAAAAATATCCAGTAGGCTCATCTATCATTACATTAACATTGAGAGTTCCTCCTGCAACTTAATGAAAACCTTTTTAGTATATATTCTTTTCCTTTCTGCTGTATTTTATGTTCAAAAGGCATGAAATATGATTTCTGCTTTGCTTATGCTTACTGTTATTATTTGTGGTTGTACCTCAGATGCATGAGGGGCTTTTTATACAGTCACAGCAGGTCATCTCTAGGGGTTATAATAATAATAATACCAACTAAGAGACCAGAGGAAATAGAATTTAAGTAAGTGAGACCTGACAGTTCTTATACACTTGTTTGAATTAGAGGAATTTTGCTTCTCCTTCAGTTCTTGCCATTAAGAATGTAGTTCGACTAGATTAATTCTGAAGTTAGAAAGGTATCATGTCAGGCATGATCATAAATCTGTCTTTCAGATGAAAACTGTCCTCTTAAGTTTACCATATCATGTGGAGACACTGTGGTATATCTTCAGGGATAACAGGTCAAGGTTCAAGACATGGTTTAATGTAACAGTAGGTTTCCATCATAGAATTTCATCCTTTTTCTTGTTTTCATGCCATCCACAATCAAACTGTGAGTGTTTGTGTTCAGGTCTCAGGGTAGCAAGGCCCCTAACCTGAAAGCCATCTACAAACAGACCCGGAGATGTCTCATGTTTGAAATCCAGATTGATTCTGGACTCCCAATAATTTGATGTCAGCTCCAGTTTTTAGTTAGCAGGGAAGTTAAAATAGAAATTTTTATTTAATTAAGATACACAGATTATGAGTAATATAGAGATTATTAACAAATATTTTTGAAGAAAGAGAAAGCAGTGTGCTCTCTCACTCTCACTCTAAAAAGCCTTGGCCCAGAGCCAGTTATTATTATAAGCTGGCTGAGCTGGCATGAAGCCAAGAAGCTGATAATTTAGCATGAAGCCAAAATGGATGGCTTTTCTCCCATTCCCCTCTTTCAGTTATAGCTTGTGGGTGTGACAAACATTTCTACCGCCCAAATTTTCAAAACCGCTCACGGATCAAGTGTGTGTATGTCTGTGTGGGCGAGGGTGGTGCTGGGGGAGATCTGCCATGTATTGTGTATTTAGAAAGGATACGACACCCTGTTTATAATCTTACAAGAGTTCAGCTGCCGCCTCATTTTAGTTTGTGAGGCAGATGACAAACCCAGATGTCCTCTTCCTGGGTCTGATTTTCTCCTTTGGTACTTGAGAGAACTTGCTTGGCACAAGGATGCACAAGACTGCTGTCCTTTAGGTGCACCAAAGTCAATGGCAGCTCATCTGTGAGCTCATCATTCAGCAGAGAATGGGACAGCAGTCCATCCAGACTTTTAGACTGTTTTCTTGTTTATCTCTGACTCCATTTGCCCCAGACAAACAGTGGGAAGTGCAAAACAGCATTGAGATTGCCCCATCACAACACCACATGTGGTGGTTTGATGGGAGAGTGGCATCTGCCCAAGTGGGAGGCAGGGGCAGGGCAGCTCCCTGCACCTGGAGAGGTGCCATGGTAACACAAAGTCACCTGCTTGCCGTGGTGGCTGCAAGAGCAGCTTTGGACAATGATCCTGTAGCCAAGGAGGAAGACTTGATGGAAGCGTTTCCCTTTGTTTTCCTCCCATTTCCTCCTCTGTAGAGTTTGTGTAGTAAGGTACAGTGTGAATGATGATGGCTATGTCAGCAAAAGTAGCTGAGAGCAGGAACAGATTTAAGGGATAGCAAGCTGAATGTGGGGTCAGTGGACAAGTTTCCACACGTTAGAGAACTACGTATCTGCAATTGAACTGAGGCAAGCATATCGCTCCTATCAGCTCTGCCCACCTCTGGGGTTCGTTACGTATCTTTTCTTCAGCATCTTAAGCCAAAGATGCTGAGCAAGGTAAAGCTTCCTCAAATATGGGAAAAGACAGAGTATAATAGAGTCATTGCTTTCCTCCTCTACTTTGATACTATCCAGAGCTTTCAACCTCTTCAATGAACATTGCAACAGTGCATGGTCTTCTACGCAAGTCTCAGAAGCATGTATTTTGAGCTTACCAGTGGATTTTAGCCAAAATGGGTTAACAGGGAGATAGCAGAACAGCACCTTAGAGTGCAACTAAGAGGGTAATTAACTGGAATATCTTTAATATAGACAAGTCTTGCATAATACTTTGTCTTACAGTCTTCACTGCAATTCTACCTATGATGCAAGACTAATCTGGCAATCACTGTATGGCCCCAAGTAATGGGTTAGTATGTTGAAAAATTAAATGATAGCATGGCAAAACACTGTCTTTGCAGCCCTCCATATTAAATGAAATCTGCCTCTTGCCCAGTCTAAGAAGGCCTGGAACAGAACAGGGTTTAAACTTATTTACCATTGTACCAGCAAGCAGACAGAAGAGATCAAAAGTCTTTTCAACCACTCTGGCCTTCTCAGTATGCTACACACTGTGGACAGTACCCAAGAGATGCAGAGGGCTAACAAACTAATGCAGCATGAACATGCAGGTGACTGGGTCTCACACAAGTCATCACACATGTGGTTACCAAATACCCCTGCTCCTGCCACAATGCATGCATTATGCATAGGACCCAGCTGGACATTTATCTGAGCAGACACAAAGAGAACTTCAAATGGCTCTTGAGTAAATGGAGATGTGAAAGACAAAATCTACATGAGTCAATACATTTTCTTTATTTCTTTCTTTAAAGCCAATGATGGATATTCATTGGAGATCTAACATAAAATAACCCGTTCATTCAGCTTGCATAGTGAAGATACCCTCCAGATGAAAAATTACAGCCAGCTAAGCATGACTAGAAACTCATATGTCAGAGTCTCAGGACCAGGTTCCAGCTTGTGTGTAATTATTTAATGCAAGTTAATATATTATTTCTTGCAAATCAAATACAATCAAATGGAAAAGAACTGCACGGCCTCGTTCTTAAGTGGGATTGTCTGTGCCTCTTAAATGTACCAATGTGGACCACAGTTAGCAGCAGGACAGTGGAAGCAATACCCAACACAGTTGATTACGATGAGAAAGCATGATATTCTCATCAAGACTGCGTGGCCATTGAACTTGGGCCTGATTCTCTGTTACATTACTCCCACTGTTGAGCAGTGCAACCATTCTGAGTGCAGCGGAGTTATTGCAGCTTGAAACTGGAGTCATACACTAAAAATCAAGGCTATGAACTCTGGAGGGTCTAATGACTTTATTTTTCCAGTGCAGAAAAAGGGTGTGTTTTACTGTAGACAGATTCCAGTTACATGATTACAAAGGATAAATGCCTGAGTAAGAACTGCGGGCTTTGGTCTCCAGGAGGTGGGCCTTGATTCAGCAGGGTGCTTAAGTACTTGCAGAATGTTGAGTAATAAGCAGCTCCATGACTTAAAAAAAGGTCTAACTACAGAATATGTGGTTTAGTGGTTGAAGGCAAGATCTGGGATTCAGGGCTTTATGCATTCTAATCCCAGCTTTAGTGGTCTCTGTGGTCTTCTCTATTTTTAATGTGCAAATAGTAAATAAAAAGTAATAATGAAAAGTGCTAAGCTTTATTACATAACAACATGGTTCACTTTTACTTTTGTTATTGTTCAGTCTCTCCAAGTGTTATATTTATCCCCAAATGCTCTGCTTTTATAACTTGCAGTGTGTCTCTGGTTCATGTCTGGTACTGCTTTTAAACTAGTTTTCATCAGAAAGATAAGGGGAGACTTCCCACTGGTAACTCTGCACTCTACGGTGGATGGTAGGGTTCTCCAGCTATCCAAACAAAGCTGGAAAGGGCAAAGAAATACACTTTTCACTGAACAAACACAACAGATTTCTGACAGTTTGACTGGCAACTCTGTGAAAGACCAGGATTGATCAGAAAAGGTTTGCTCACTCCATAAAGTGCTTTTATATGAGGTTAGGTAACTCCAACATGAATAGGCATCCTTTAAGATTAATCCAGATGGTAAGGGAAAAGCAGCTCACTTCTAAGCACTGGAAATGATTCTGTGTTATGTGTCATAATTTAATTTAGAAATTTTTGTTAGTGATCTAACAGGCTGCTAGTGTATATCCTAGTTTTTATTCTATACAGCATGCAACAGAAGCTCAGGAAAGAGAGAGAGGTTTCTCTACCTGTGACAGAAGTTCTGGCATCAGATCTTTTCTTTTGATACCCGTTCCTTGGACTAGACTTGTTCACAGTCCAGATAATAGCAGAATTTAGTGACATAGTGACATCGTGTATTCTAAATTTAAGAGGTTTATTTGGAAGAAAAATGTTCTCTGGTCCTGAGTAGACAGCCACAACTCTTGCCAGCAACTAACTCACAGACACTTTCCTTTTTTAGAAACTCCTATATACTACTGTGAGTTCTCAAAAAGCTACTGAATTGCAGTAATTGCTACAAAGTTCAGTAAATATAATATGCTGCAAATTCTGCAATCTCACAAACTTTCCCAAAAGCACAATGTAATATAAAAAAAAATACAGTTACTAAATATTTCTTTGAACACTAAAACCTTGCTTTCATGTTTTTTATATAAATGTTAATGAAGATGTGAATAATAATACTCTATGTTGGCTCCTCTCAAAATCAGAGCAATATAGGCAAAGTGTAAGTGAGAAAGACAGCACAGTTCACTACAAGTTTATTGTATAGATTTTATGCTGTGTTTCTTCAGTGGAATGTGCTATTCTTTGTCTTCTCTGTTAGTATTGGATTTTCAATTGTCTGGGGGCTGACAAGAAGGGAACAATGTAAACAAATATTGATGATTTATTTTGCCAGTCTGTATTTGTTTGCTGGAAATTGCTGCTAAAATTTTCAATCATGAGTGGTGATGAACAAGAGAATGTGATGGAACAGCATACCAAATGGGATATGGACCTTTCGTTGAAGTTGAACATGTTCAGCTGACCTACCTGGATATTGGTATATTGCTGAAAGCTTGTACTGCAAGGGTTCATTGCCACAGGAATGAAGAAACATGAGGCCCTACAGAAATGTACAAATACTGCAATCAGGAATTGACTCTCAGACAGGAATCTGAGAAAGGAATTCAACCTGAGTTTCAAACATTTGTCCTTTGGGATTGTAATAGGAGTCCTTATTGCCTTCCAGTCACGTTTTAGTGAGAGCCTGGTCTGTGGGCTGCGTTGTAAGCAAACATACTGGATGGATCCCTCTGGGAATTCACCTCATGTAGAGGCTGAGTGGTTTTGGGTGGTGAATTAGATGACAAGCTTTCATGGTAATGTCAAGAGTAATGGATTTCTGAAAGTGTCCTTTGATTACTAATCAAAATGCCTGTGTCCACTTTTATTGTGGACAACATCCTACGACTCCCATTCTTCCTTGTGTTATTCACATTTTCTGTGATTAGAATCCCATGCCTGAGTAAGACTCAGGATTGGTCTTTGGCTATTTGACAACTTTTATCCGATTATTTATAAATGAATTCAAATTAATCCTAACATTCTCACTAGTGCAGTTCAACAATTCACGTGTTGCATTGTGTTTGAACATAAAGTATGGAAGAAAAAAACATTAAAAATAGAAATTAAATAACAGAACCTTAATACTATCTGTCGTTATTAGGGTCTAATTGTCCAGCCTGAGGCACCATCTTTGGTCACCTGCTGAGTCATGTACCTGCATCTAGGTCTCATTTAAACACGGTATTACAATGTGCCCAATGTGTTTGTGTTCTCTTTGCTTTTAAACTTGAGTATAGATCCCCCAGGCATTTGTAGTGCATGCAGTCCCATGTAAGACAGTAGAAGCAGGGGACAAAATGAAGTAAGAAGATTGTATCTGACAGAATCATTTAAAAGGAGTTGCTCACTTGACCAGAATACTGAGCACCTGCCTGTGGCACCTAATCCAGGAAAAAAAAATTAAAATCTGTTTCCCTGGATGTTTTTCTACATTTTTTTTTTTTCACCTCAAACAGCTTTGATTATATGAAAAATAGTGGAAGGTAAGTGCACTGAGCACAGAACACCTGTCTCATATCTAGAGAAACACTTCAGAAACATATGTGTTTGTACAAAGTGGTTTGCAAAATTCTTATGATCCTGAGCCTATACGTGGCACCCATTTTTGTTCAGGCAGCATGAATCTCTAGTATGAACATTGTCCTCTAACACAGGTCAGTGGAAGTGGTATTATCAGATGGTCAATGGGAACTTTCCCTGGAAGGTGGAATACAATTTTACCTCAGCCCAGGCTCAGCTGAGTCAACTGAAAGAATCTAAGGGGAGTATGCCTTCATGTGACCTGGGACAGTTCACTGGAGATGACAGACTGCAGAGTGTAAGAGCTTGAAATACAGGGGGGAGATAGAGAGAATATGACAAAGTGAACATTGCTGTAATTTTCATAGTTACATGTAAAATATGGCCACATAGGAAGGTCCTAGCACATGCAGCCTTAGTCATCACTTGTGTATTATCTTCATTATGTTACTGTTTGTATTCCACAAAGCTCTGCAAATCTGAGTGTTCTTTAAATTGAAGGTTGATCGTTTTGCTGAAATCCAGCTTAGTGCATTTGGATACATTTTTGCATCTGTCAGTCAACAGTAACTTGTAACTCAACTCTGCTTCCACTAAACGATGCTTAAATGAATTGCCTTTACTGTAGCATAGCAACTTATTTATCCACTCTTCACTGTTTTCAGCCTGTCTCTCTATCTATCCCTTATTACGTCTAGTATCTGAGTGTCTGATACTCTTCTGTGGATTTTAGCCTGACAACACCCCTGTCAGGTAGGAAGTATTATTCTCCCATTTTACAGACATGGGGAAAACCAGGACTTGCACAAGGTCACAGAGGAAGTCCGGGTTGAGCTTTGCGTTTGATGCAGGCCTTTGGGATCTGGATGTACTGACATGTAATCTAAATTAGATTTACTAATCAGGCTGTGTAAGAATAGCAAATGTGGACAGAGTTTTGTAAATAATAGTCTTCAGCTTCTTGTAGTGCTTGTGTCTTAGTTTTTATTCCTTTCATATCTTGTTCCAAAGACTATTTAAGCATTACATGAATTACACTAATTACACAAAACTTGAATTTTTAATACAGGGATTTTTTTAAAACTATGTTTTTTTGTTTCCATATTATTATATAGTAAAATTTACATGTAGACTTACAGAGAACAAAACAAAAATATTCTGTATTTACTTCGCCCTACATTTCTGTAAGAAAGTATGTAAAGAGTGTGGCAAGGCATTCCAGGCTGACGTAATAGTGATGAAAAAAAACATTTCAGTGATATCACACAAAATGGTGAAAACCGTGTTTGGTATTTAAGACTGGAGTGGTGTTTAAGAATTCAAACGGCTGGTTTTGGCAGACAACTAATTGTAATACTGTAGCATCGCTGCAGGCAATTTTCTTTGATTTAATTAGATGAACTGTGGTATTTTTTTCTTTTTGCAAAAAGGCTTTATTATGTAGAAATGAAATATGTATAAATTTAATTTTTAATCTTGTCACTACAGAGTAGGAAGGAATAAGCTGATTCTTTTAATTTACCCTCTTTGTTTAAGTAAAAAAATTAAATTAATCTTATCACAAGTGTTTATGAGTAATTGATTTGAATTTTGCACTCCAGTCAGAAGTGATAGAGTTAAGATTGCTCTATGTTTCTTCTGAATTGCATCTATTGTGACCATCTTTCAGTGTGTAAACAGAAACAATTTGAAGCCTCAGTTGTGTTATTTTCCCTCTAGACTATGATAATATTACCACTTAAATCAGAGTTTGGACTAGGAAATAGATCAATCCAATAGATTTACTCTGCAATTTTTATTTGTGGATTTTTTCCCCCCCCACATAGCTGTCTGTTAAGTTTAACTCCAAAAACTAACTGATCACCAGAGATAGCCTTTAATACTTATTTCAAGGTTTTTTTGTGGGCCAAATCCAAAGGAGATAATTTACAATAAATTGTAAGCAATTATAATTACAGGTAATCACACCACTACTACAGGGTTAAGTGTCACCTGTTTTCAGGCAAATCTCAGCCACTGGTTCAAATCAGTTGGCCATTTCAGTTTCCTAGATCTGAGCATGATCCTGTAATGTCCAATATCTAGATCATGGTATTTATTAAATTTTCAAATATTGATTGATGTGAAGCATCTTAAAAATTCTGTAGAACCATCCCTGTGCTCCTCTGTAGGATGAAGCAAAAACCAAAAAGTCCAACCTCATAGTAGGTAATGAAAAATTTCCACTCTCTTCCTTGGGAGCCAACATTTTCCTTTGTGTATTAAGATGGCTGATTGAGGAACTCTTGAAATAAAGGGCAGAACATCCACTGGTTTCAGCACTGAGGTTGAGGCTTTCCCTTGTGTTTAAGCTGTGGTTTTACTCCATGAAACCTCAAATTTTTTTACCAGCCTGACAAAGATGTTTTATTTCCAGTGGTGGTGGGGATGGTAGGACAGTTAACTGAATTATCATCTGCTGTCAAATTCCTGCAAAAGGGGCATGAGAGTATTCACATGTTTTTTTATTTTTGCTTGTCGCTGAAAAGTGTTGATGCACTTTAAGTTCTTGTCTGATACCAATTTTAATAGCAGAGGAGTCTACAGCGATTAACACAGCTCAGTCAAGGCTGTGTAGATCAGATCTGTGCTCAGATGGGTTATCTAATAAATCTTTTTTTCTTTCTGTAAATACCTTTATTATAATAGAAACAATAGAAAATTCATCTTGAATTGTGTATATATTTCTTAAAATGATGGACGTGATAAGATCACACTTTAGTCAGAACAGAAGGGTTTTTTTAGAATTATTTTTATATTTCTAGAAGAATGCACTTTAGAGTGGACTTGAGCTATTCATAAAAGGAAGAGTTTTCTTCTTAGAAGTTATGATTTTTTGGTTCCAAAAAAATGTTACTTGGCATTTGTTAGATTTAAACAGACTTAAAGAAAAAAAGCTCTTAAAATAAAATAATATATTACATGTCAGTATTTTTAAAATAAAAATTTCAAATTGGTTGGAAATGAAAATATTATTTAACTAGTTTGTTTTCACAGGATAAGTCAAAGAAATAAATTTATTCACAGTTCTTATGCTGATAGTTAAATAGAGCATTATCATTGTTTCAATTTTTTTGTATTTGTTAGTTTGTTGTAGTTTACATCAGTGAATGAAAAAGTAAGTGCTTAGAGATAAGCCCTTTTTGCATGCACTCTTTTAAAGCTTTTTATTTTT
Source organism: Phalacrocorax aristotelis (assembly GCF_949628215.1). Taxonomy (NCBI): domain Eukaryota; kingdom Metazoa; phylum Chordata; class Aves; order Suliformes; family Phalacrocoracidae; genus Phalacrocorax; species Phalacrocorax aristotelis. The sequence continues at coordinate 23,532,781 of NC_134284.1, read as the reverse complement.
TTTGCTTTAGTATGATGAAATATTAGATTTCTTCTCAGAAATGGAGTGCAAAGATTTAGCCTCAACCCAGTCTTTTATCAGTCCATGTAGTACTAGCAGAGAGTCTGATACATGTGAAACGTGATAGAGTTCTAAACCGGAGCATGTTTGGCTGTCTATTCCTTAGTCCCAAACACCAAATACAAGACTATGTTGTTCACTAGTGTAAAAGAAAGTAGCTTCAGAATCTCTCTTATTTCTGCTAAAAATAACAACCATCTTGTTCCAGATTGCTCAACAATATTCTTTTTTATTTTTCTTTTTTTTTTTTTTTTAAAAAAAGGAACAGAACCCAGTAAGAAGTGGTGATTTTGTAGAGCCAGGAGAAATTTTCTTTATAGAAGGGAATGTCTCATCATCTGTTTAAGCCAGCTTCCCCATGCCTTTGCTGCTACAGTGAACACAGAGGAGAGCGGGTGCTGGAGCAAACCCAGTGTTCTAAAAATTAGTACCGGAGAGAGGGAATCAGGACTGTAAAGTTTTGTCTGGGGTAGCGGCAGCTCTTGTAAAGGGTATTTCTGCTTTTGGTTTTATTTCAGAAGGAATCCAAACCACATTTGTGGCATAGATAGTTTGCATGTGCACTGATGTGAACTGAGATCAGAATCTGAACCACTGGTAAAATGTGCTACAATATAATCTGCTGTACCAAGGGGCTGTAAGAAGTAATTATTGTTTGCAAGGCTCTTCGAGTTCCACAGAAGAAAGATGCTATAAAAGTACAAAATACTGTTGTTATTATTATAAACTTCTAAATGCCAAAAACTAGGCAGTAATAATAGAAGTGCTGAAACAACTTTAACAATAGCGATGTGAACACATTAAGCTGTAATAAAGCCAGAGTCAACTAAATCAATCAAGTAGGCCTTGCAAACTGCTTGTTAGGACAAAATTGCATCTTTTTTAAAATAAATACAAGAGCAGATTCTCAGCTGGTGTAAATTAGCCCAGCTCCACTGGAGTCAAAGAGACTTGGATTTAAAATGAGAGTTGCAATTTAAAAATTTTTTTTTCTTTTTCTTTTCTTGCAGCCATTGTTCATCTATGCATGAGCGTCTGTGTGTGTCAGTGTGCGTGTGTTTGGATGTGCATGCTGCAGAAACACCAGTGCTGACAAAATTTATATCGGCTTCATTTGGGAAAAAAGCCAAAGTTATGGCAATTAAGTTTCATTTCAAACAGGAAAAGCCTCTTGTGTTGCTACCCATGCATAGGTGAAGTTCTGAAACTGTTTTTTCATCTGACTTTTGCTCTGTAGAAGATGTCTCTGCATCAGTCTTTGTGGGTGTTATGTCAGAAGAGAGGATGTTTTTGTCAAGCAGAAAAGGGACCATGGGAAAGTATGTTTAGTTGTGCAAAAGCAGGAGTTATACACTACTACTTACTACTTTTCTCCTCCCCTTCATAGTTTCTTGCCCTGACTCTTGATAATCTTTAGAAGACTAGGAAACACAACTACTTAAATGTCAATTTTAAATGATAAGTAAAAAACCTGATTTTACAGAAGATCTGACTGAATTTTCAAAATATTTTGAAGCAGTTTCAATTAGGTGCTTTTTCTTATTGTTTTAAAGCACTTTTACTGTTTCAAAACCTACTTAGATCTTGCTTTTAGAAAGTACTCATACAACATGTTAATATCATAGTCTGGCTGCACCAAACTTGTACGTCATCCTGTGATCCTTCAGAAAGATAATATATAAAGCATATATGATTAAATAGGTATAAATTAATATCTTGTTGCCATGATGAATGACCTTTTTTCCTGGAAACCAAATATTCTTCACGTAACTATTATGAAGATAAAATTTCATACTGGCTTAGGTTGTCAGCTAAACTTATGTAGGCAAAAACAGCAGGGAAAGAAGTAGTAAGGGAATCTGAAACTCAGTACTGGTTGTGTCACTGACTTTCTTGTTTGTTCACTCAGACTTCACCTCCCTAAGTGTAAAATGAGGATCAAAACACCTAAATTACTCATTGTTACACTGATTATAAAGGTGAGAGAGTTTGAGTCTCCATGCTTTCTGAACACAGTTTCATGTCTTCAACTTCAGAGCTAGGTATAGACCAGAGGAAGAAGTGTGAAGGGGGACTTAAAGTCCAAAATGCCAAAGAATATGTATTTTGAACTGTGACTCAATGACTGATCTAGTATGAACCCCAACTCCAAACTCAAGCAGAAGTTTCAGATCTGTGTTTGAATATTGCAGCTTGGGACCATGCATAGTTCTAAAAGACTTATTGTAATTTATTATTAATAGGAATAATGATTGATATTGTTGCATTATTTAATAATTGCACTACTTTCACTATTTAATAAAAATTATTATTTGCACATGCAGATCAGGTAGTTAAGGCTCTTTTCAGTAAGAAATGCAAATAGAGATTAATGAGTGACTCATAGCAAGTAAGACAATTTGATAATTTTTCCCCCTGCATTTAAGCATCATTTACTTTAAGTGATCCTCGGTATTACTATTGTGTGCTCGATTGCTCAGTAGTGAAATCACTACTGAAATCACAAGGAATTTTTTTCTTTTTCCTGATTACTGGAGCATAGCTTACACAATGCTTGATAGCTCTTTGTCTTGACAGCTAAGACTGTAATTCCTTTAAATCAAGAACTGTTTTCAAGTTAACTTCTGTATAATGCCCAGTAAAATGGAGCCCTGAGCTCTTCTAAATAATACAGGTCAGCCATAAAAATAAAATTTCTGTTGCAAATATTTCTAGAAAATAGATGTTGATAAATGTGTTCTAGAAGTATTTGAGAAAGCCTCTGGAAAATTAATTTCTGTAAATGAGCACTATTGACTATTGAACATTTTAACTGTTCTTTGAATAAAACAAGGAGAAAAACAGTAAAATTATCATAAACATGGTCAACATTTCTATTTTATTCATAGAAGTATCTGTATATAATATAAAATTTACATAAAACTTTTGGATTTATATGCAATCTCTAATTAGCTCCTTGCTATTTAGTGTTGTGATCTTTCCATCTCATGGCTGGCGTTCTGACTCTAAGGTTTTTGTGCACCGAAGATATATGTAAATTAAAAAAAAATGTGATGGATATAGATTAATATAATACATAAGTTGCTCTTCCACCATCTTCACATGTAAGTACCTAAGTAACATCACCGAAGAGAAATAGACTGTCCAGGTACCAATGTTAAATACTTGCTTAAGCATTTGTAGATTTGGAATCTTACAGAAAACCTAAACCCAAGTTAAATTCACCCCGATTATGTTTCATTATGTAAGCCTAAGTTTGGGGTGCAGTCAACCTGTAATCTATTGGGTTTGGGTTCTTTTCTCGTACGTGGGAAGAGTTCTGCAACAAGCAGCAGCGATAGCATTTTGAGAAATTTCCGCTTATGCTGAAGGTTTTCTGTTTGGGCAGACACTGCTCGGCATATAATTAGCAGTGTCCATTCTTGTTTTTCTAGGGAGAGTTTCAGCAATTAGGAACTTTTTAATTAAGTCAACTGTGTTCTCAGCTTGAGGTTTCTTGGGTGCGCTCTTCCTCAGGAAAGTGAGATAATGGGCCACTGAGATTTTCTTTCTTTTTCTGCAGCAGTTCTTCCAACTCCCACTCCCTAATAAGTGAGTGCTCCCCTTTGAAAGACTTTAGTGCATTTTTTAAATTATTTTTTTATAGCTTGTGTCACCACTGCTACCATCAAGATTCCTCTTTCAATAAGATGCTGATTGGATGAATATGGCTTCCAGTAACTCAGCCTTTGTTTTGTAAAAACATTATTACAACATTGTATAACACTTTAGAAATGTTTCAAATTTAGGCTGGCGTGGTGACTTAGCAGACTAGGGGGCTAACATATGGAGTCTGCTACACACTAGAGACTGTGGTTTTATTGCTGGCACCACTATTCAAGTTAGGATTAGCAACCATGGTATTTTCAGCAAGATCTGAGATCACAAGGCCTCAGGTGTGGTTACCTAACCCTTGCCAGAAGTAAAAGAAATATTGACGAGTTAAAATAAAGATTGATTTAGTATATTGGGAGGGATACTTTTGCTATAAGGGCTACATTTTTCTTAGGATTAAATAATTTCCTTTGTTTTCCATTAAAATAATCAAGCGGTTCAAAATTCAAAACATACCCCAAATGTTAGCCCTTGCTGGGTGCAGAGCCACCCGTCGGGACAGTGACCCTGAGTAGGATACCACTGGCACCTCTACTTGTCCTCGGTTGCAGCCGTGAATGTGCCAGACCTTGAAAAACAATTTGAGAAGCAAGAAAACAAACAAAAAGATTCCTTTTCATATGAACTCACAGTGCGGGCAGGATCCCAAGCAAGATGTCTCTCATCTCATCCTGTCTCTGCTGTTGAAAAGCAGAGAAAAGAGGAAGAGCTTCCTTGGGGAAGACAAGCTGGCTGAGAGTGGGAATGATCTGCTTTAGGTGTTGATTATGGTGTAATAACTAATGGTGAAATTTCATTAGAAAGTAAAAGAACACATCTGTAGGAGAAAACAGATCCCATTAAAGAGCTACACAGGGCCTTCTTTTTGTTTAATGGTAAAAGTACAAAGTGACAATATCAGAACAAAAATAAAATAAGAGGGGAACACATTCTCTATCTTAAAAAAAAAAAAAGAAAAAGTGGCAGTTAAAGCCAATAAAGTCCTTTATTTGAATGCCATTAGTGGGTTTGGCAGCCATCCGCACCATCTACTTCAGAGGAGCACTGCACAGATTAAGAGAGGCTGGATGCTAATTTGCACATATGGAAATGCTTTTTCTCGCCGTTCCGATGGCTCTGTTGTGGACAGATGGAATTAGTGAGCACTCCAAAGCCGTGAAGGCAAACACATTAAAAAAAAAAATAGCCTACTCTCCTCCTTTCTTCTTCTTTCTCTCTTTCTTTCGTGAGAAACTTCAGACTTGAAATAAATAACATTAGCAGACCGCTCTCCCTGGCATTAACAAGCTATTTTATCATATTTCAATTGCAAATCATTTTTTAACTGGGAGTTATAGTCATCTTAGCTAGAACCAAGTGTGCCAAAAAGGATTGGCAAATTAAGGACAATCTTCAGATAAATTTGGCCTTATATGCTGTATATAGTTCCCTCTCTACTTTAGACTGTGCCTTGCAATGCTCCCTTTCCTGACAGTGTTCAGTAACCATGAATCATATTTTCTCTTTCCAGTCCTTACACTTGTTGTACAAGTGACGCTTTCATCTATCTTATGACCACAGTTTGTCCTGACATCTTGCCAGGATGTGGGGCAGAGGTTGGCCTTAGGGGAGAAGAAAATGATAAAAAGTGGTTCCTGACCAGGATCAAAATTCAGTCCTTACATTTCCAGCCTTACAAAAGCCATTTCACCTGTCTGCCTTTGGACTATCGGATATCCATGGGCAAACTGTAGGAGGCACGAGAGCAGCCTGGACTTTCGCCCAGGAAGGAAGGTATAGGAATTCTTCCTGGGGCTTTCCCCTAGGCAGCACGGTTCCCCACTGACTCCAAAATAGGGCTGTGCCTTCAACATGATTAAAACACTGGAAGAAGGATCAATCCAAAGAGACAAGAATTGCTTTTATCTTGCTTATTTACAAGGGGAATTTCATATGCACCTTATCTATTGGCAGTCAAACAAAGCAGATGCATCATTCTTTAAGGCAGCCGAAAGTCAACGACCTTTGTTGCCAAATGTCTGTCTAGCCTTTTTTTTTTAATTTCTTTGAAATCAGCTGGCACCAACAATTAACACCCGACCACCCCCTAAACTTTGAATGAAGTGAGTGCCGGAAACTGAATCAGGATTCAAATATGGTGAGTAACACCTCTCTCTGTGCACTGTGACTGGCTTGCTGCCACTAGCAAGAAGGTCTGTGCACATTTCAGTCTCTTAGGGGCCAGTTCTGGTCTCCTTTAAGCTACATAAATCCATTGAATAAAGCCATACACCCTCCTAACTAGGGCAAGAACTGGGCTTTTGTATGAGCACCTGACCAGGATCTCTCTGTTACAATGTGATGAATGGCTTAGAGGGGAATCCAGGTGTCTTAAAGCTCCTTCAGTCTGGCCTTTTCCTTCTCCATTCTCTTCAGCAACATCTGAGAGTGCCCCAGTGATCTTAATGGATTCACTGCTGAAAACAGCGATGAAACACACCATTTACTTGACTCTCACTGAAGAACAAGCTACGAAAATGCATTTTGCCGCCAAATGATTTTTTTTTAAGGGCAGTATTCTGAGCATGTTTTTTTGGTGGTATCAATCACAGCTATCAAGCAAATTGAAAACATGTGCACTTCAGGCAGAGGAACAAAATGTTGTTTGTGATCAGTTCCACTTGGTTATTAGCTTTACTCTGAAGAACTTCACAGTTTCTATAGAAGATGGTACCAAAGGAGAGATGTAATGAATTGCTACCAAAAATGGTGACTGCACTTCTTCCTTTCTTTCCCTTTCTGTCTTTTTTATTTATTTTTCCTTTTTTTTTCCCTTTTTCTCTCCCCCTGCCCACCTCTCCTTGCCCCCCCCCACTCCCCCCCCCGTCCCCCTTTCTTTCCCAAGTGCTCTGATGCCAGAGGCTGGAAAGATTTTGCTTCCAAAGAGCAGCATGTGGCTCTGGAGTGACAGATTCCTGACTGCTGCTCCAAGGCATTGTTCACAACGAACAGGGAGGCTCTGACCTCTCTGATCACACAGCTGAGAGAGGAGGAGAGCATGCTACTGTTATAACTCTTACTCCTCTCTTTGTGTACAGTGCGTCTAATGGGGACACACATTTATACTGCTCTCTTCCTTTAGAGAACAAGGCCCAGTCTTGAACTCAGACTTTATTCAGGCTAAACTCTCACTGAAGTCTATTGAAGCCAATGTCCTTCAGCAGGCTCACTCCTGTGCTTCTCGATGCACAAAGAAAGTATATCTTCCAATTCTAGTCAGAGACATTTTATATTCCTTCTCTCTGTCTTGCCATATTCATATTTCCCCTTTTGCCACAGTAGAGCCCTGTTGCTGTTCTCTCCTCGGCTACCTCTTGGTGTTTTGAGGAGAGCATCATAGTCCTTCTCTGGTGTCACAGCTATAAGGAACGGAAACAACTTGCCAATTCTCATTTCCCTGTGTAAATCTGGTTGCAAATATACCTTTAAAAATAACTCATTACGTTATGACAGTTTTATCAGACAAGTAAACTCAGACCTCATCTCATTCTACATGAGGCACAATGAAGGTGATTAGAATTCAGTCCTGTAATCTAGAAAGTCAGGGGAAAACCTGCAGTCTTTGCAATAAAGTGGGGATTTCACTCAAGTTCCTTACCAGCTTGGCAGTAGCCTCCTCCCCATTTCCCCATGAAATGTATTGACATTTCCCATATGATTTCAATGGCTTTGAAATTTAATCCCAACAGAAGAGATTTTAAATTGCTGCTATTATTCACAGATAGCAGACCCTTAAAAAATCTGAGCTTCAAGGAACTGCATAAAAAATTAAAAATGCATAATGATCATATGGACATAGTTGAGGCTTGTGATATAAGATCCAATAAAGTATTTGTACAAATTAGTGCTTTGGGGAAATATTGGTGAAGATTCTTAAAACTGGAAAGTTTCATTTTTGTAGTGACTTTACAGGAAATTTAATAGAAGTATTTAATTTATAAGAAAAGTGTATGTTTTCTGAAAGTTGAGCACAGGCCATCTTCAGGGAAAAAGTTTTAAGACCTTGTTTGGAAGGATGAGGGGAGATATAAATTAAAACAAGAAAAACCCAACACTGAAATGTTTGTATTTAGTTTGATTCTTTTTTTCTGTTACAGTTTTGTTTCTCTTTTGTTTCTCTTCAATTCATTTATTCATTTAAGAAATGCTAAAAGAGTCACTTAGAATTCCCCCAAAAGTGAAACCTGAATAACAGAAGTGGTGAAAGGATTCAGCATCAAATTAGTTAATTTCTTATTATTTTACCATAAACATAGTTATCGTATTAATGATAAACAAGCTTGTAGAAATCTTCCAGTAAACCCTGCATCTCCAAAAATGGAAACACGAAGAGAGTCATTCAGAACTAATGGCAAAATAGTAATTAAAAAAACAAAACAAAACAGAAAAAAACCCAAAGTTTTTTTTTTTTTTTTGACAGAATGGTCTTTTCTCTACTCTGTTCCTTCTACTTATTTCTGTTTAAGAAAATCAGTTAATGCTGACTGGGATGGTCATGTAGCTGGACTTCCCAGAATAAGGCTAATGGAAGTGGGAGAAACACAGCAAACTACCCAAAGCCTGTGGTGGGAGGCTGCATTTCAGTCAGTTAAACCTTTTCTCAGGTGCCACCTAAATTTCTAAATCCTACTATCATGGTAAATTGCTTTGTTAGTCCTGAGTGTCTGCAGCCTGCACCAGAAAAGAGTACAAGGAGCTGTGATAAGTTGTCATAGCTCCTCCGTGAAAAAGACAGCACCAGTCTGGGAAGCCTTCTTTAACAACACAGATCCAGGCTTTCTGTGTCCTCCAGTCACCAAGTTGTTGGCACTGAACTTCAGGGGACTTACTCCCCAGGGGATTCTGGATAGCCTGAAGGAGTCTTGACCCCTTATTATGAAGAGTCCTTTGTGAAGCAGCAAATGTACTACACAGATATGAAATCTGCCTGAGTTCTTTCAAACACACCGTGACCCAATGAAAGATGAAAAATCGATGCTGGTTTTAACTATCCAAACCAGCTTCAATTTTGTCTTTACTGAGGAAATGCATAGAGGCAATGTTCTGAGATCAACCAAATTTCTTCCAACTGAAGCTAATAGTTACTCTGAGGTTCAGGGAGGCCCTTGAAATTTAAACGACCCCCAAGGCTCAAAAAGCGAGGCTTTTTCCTGGAGCGGGGAGTGAGAAGATGTACAGCTTTATTACCCTTTGGGCTTCTGAGACATTTCACCATGTGATATTATTGCCCTTCCTTGGAGGTGGTTTGAATTTTTCCTGGAGGGACACATCAGGTCAGCTGTAAGCATGGCATGCTCAGCATCCTACCCTCTGCTTACCCACCACCAGTTTGGATGCAGCCTATCTGAGCATGGGTGATAGCATGATCCAGCCTCCAGGGTCACATGTGCTCCAGTGTGTGCACTTTGGCCACACCAAAAGCTGGTCTCATGGGCTTGATATCTGCATAGGAGGCAAGTCTGGCCTTTAGGGTATCCTCAAGAAACAGGAAAACCAAACCTTTCGTAACACTTGATGCATTACATGAATGTGTTCAGATGCAAGAGCCAAAAACAACCTATAAGAACCAAAAAAGTTCAAGAAATACCATTCCACCTGAATAATGCTTTACAAGAGCTTGCGTAGATACAGACTAACTCTGTACCCTGTAACTCCTCTCCCTATCTGTGTGTTCCTACCAAATAACTTCATTTGAGTTTCTTTGTTTCTGGACTGTCTGGGTGGTTCCTCAATCCCAGGCAGCTGTTCTTGCAGCCAGAAATGTGGCCCGGTTGCAGGGTGCAGAAAATATGGGGTGTGCTGGCACAAGCTGCTTCTTGTGCTCTTATCCCATGGCTGGTTCCAGCCTGCCTTTATTTACGTATCTAAGCTTATCTTCTGTTAATAATTTAAACCCAGTGCCCAGAATGCAGCAGTGTCACTTTCAAAGATGAGAGGACTGTGAACATTTGGCATTCTGTCTGTCCACAGAAAGCAAACAATTAAAATGTTTGAAAAGAAGTCTAATTAGAAAGCTACATAAAAGTAATAGAGGAAGCATAAGTTAAAGGACCATCTATTACAGAAATAGTGAAGGATTCTTGGAACTGCACTGACCATAAGCTCCTGTAAGCTGCAATTTCAATACACAGTTTTAAGTAAATTCTCTTTTCAGCTTCACTTGTCCCACATGAAAGAAAAGCTAACTTTAACACAGCAGACAAGAGTCCTTAAAGCGAAGCAAGAGGAATTTTTTCTTTAAGTGGAACATCATGGGGCTCATCAGAGTATTTAATAGTATTTTCCCTCCAGCTGTTTTTATTTATCTTTAAACTTCCAATAAAAGTTATGTTTTATTTCAAGAAGCAATCCATAATAAACTTTTCAGCTGATGGTAGTGGTTAGTGCCTGTGCCACCAACAGTGACAATTAATTCTTTGGAGAAGAAACAAAAATGACTTTTTGCTATGCAGCACCTATCACAATGAACTTGAGTAGGGGCATTTGGGCCCTACCACCAATTTTCAAATTAGAGGAAACAATAATCTCATTCCATTGTTGTATATAAATGCTGGGAGCATGAGACGGGGTCAGTTTCTTACTGGAAGGCAAACTCGGAGCAATTTCTGGTCTAGTACATCAATATTATTATTCCACAGTAATGATATGCCTCACTGGGCTAGGTACTGTACAGGCATGGCGTAAACGACAGCTCTTGTCCTAAGAACGTATTGCCCTGAGTCCTTATGGACATACATATGTTTTTAACTTAAGGCACTGCCAATCAAACCTTTGAATTGAATGAGATGTTTTACACATGCGAAGCTAAGCATATGTTGAAATCTATACTGGATTTGGGCCTATATTAAGCATGGACCAAGGGTGAAGAATTTAACCGTTGTTAGTACACAGTAAGTATACTAATTCTTTTCTCTTTAAGTAGAGATGACAAAAACGGCAAGGCTACACATAATATCCTCAGCTAAGACATGACTTCATTCAGGCCTGTAGCCACAAAAACAACTCCTTTTCTGACCCCAGGTCTCTGTCTCTTGCCTTCAGCATGCTGTCTGTTATAGCATCCTGCCTACTCCCAAAGGTCTATCTTATGGCTTCATGGAAACTCCTCATCTCAGTACTGAACTAGTACAGATGGGCTTAGGCATTAATTCTGCTTTTGTCCAGCTGCTGACAAGGAGGAGGAAACTGTTGAGACAAGCTCGATTAGAACCAGTGGCCTCTGGAGCTCACAGCACTGCCAGTTTCCATTGAGACAAAGCAGAATACTTACCCTGGTCAACACTCTCGATGCTAATTTTGTTGTGGGTCTTTTTGGCCAGGCTCTGAGCCTATTGTTTGGTTGAGCATAGCTGATTTATGTCCTCAATGCTGAATCTTTTCTATGTGGAGTTGCGTACTAAAACGTTTTTGACAGTTGACAGAATATGTTTCATTACTGACTGTCATACATATCCTTGGAAGAGGAAGGGCCTCCAAGAAGATATTTTTTTCAGGAAGGGTGCTGAGCTGGAAATTTTGACTTCACTGTGGTCAGGATTGGGCCTACTGTAGAGATGTTTGTTCATCTATATTTGGAATTTCTACTCATCCTGCCTTGGAGTAGGAGGGCAGACCAGCTGACTGATCTCCTTCTACCTGGTCTTCAATTACTCTCTTCTGTGCAGGCTCGTGTATCATATTTATTACCAATTTGTATTATACACACTATCCCTGTGTTTTACAATAGTGTGCTAAAGAACAGCCACATATGCCACTTGTTTACATATCTTCTTGCCAGATGATCTGTTTCTGAAGTTCAGTGCTTGTTTTATATTTGCTAAACTTACGTCCACGAAAAGATTGCTCTGTGTGTATCTGTGTGCATGTGTGACAAGAGGTGAGGTTAATGACAGGCTTCTTGTGTTTAGAGAGGAAGATGAACTGATGTTTGTTCCAACAGTTCGGGCCAGTTTGCACTAGTTTTGCATGAAGTTCCCTGTTCTGTACAAATGATAACTGCGCATTCTCCTCGTGGAGAAACCCGGTCAGCCAGGGGCATGAAATTGCCAAAGGCAGTCTGGAGACTGGTATTTCACTGATCTTTTAATAATATGATCTGAGGCTTTTTGAATAAAAGCCTTCAGACGAATGCAGAGTTCTGTGGGAAGCCAGTGGAGGGAGCAGAGGGATTAGAGGACTTGTTGGAAAGGTCTGCAGGAGTTTGTGTTTCTAAGCAAAGTATGCAGTAAGAGCCAAAGTTTCCAAACTAGTGAAACTTACTGCCCTTGTATTTGTTAATGCCATTCAAAAATAATAGTGCTTACTCAAAAAAAAAAAAAAAAATTGCCAAAGAGCTATTTATTTCCAAAGAGCTAATGTTCACAAATACGGTGAAACCTCAACTCTTTTAAACTCAGTAAAAATATCAACACAGAATCCAGTAGGGTCACCATTATGCCCTGGACCATTTGGTCAACCAGATATTGACCACAGGGCCAGGTATACCTGAGTTACACTTCTGGACTTCTCAGTCATATACTATGCAGATTTCAAAAATTACAAAAATTTCCAAAGAACACTGTAACTTTTCTTGCTTTTTTTTATAGCTGTCCACATCCATCTTCCCAAAATTACAAGAAACTTTGGTCTTTGTCTGTAATCAAAAGCCAGTTTAACAGAACAAGCTCACACAAGATATTGAAAATAAATGCTGTTAGTATGGACTAGCTTCAGCCTTGAGATCTAATCGTATTCCCATAGACAGCCCACAACACTTAGCCTTTGCATGTGTAAGATCATTCACTGCTGGTGATACTTAAAGATAACACAGCACACAGAAAAAGAATTATCACATTTTGCAGGAAATACTTTACTGATTCACTGCCAAATCTATAGTTGCTTTTATTTGTTTGTTCTGGCAGTTGTACCCCTTCAAAAAGTTTGCTTCTGTATTTTAAAATGCTTGAGGGTATCCTTTTAATTAAATTGTTGTTTAGTGCACATGTTATACCATTCTTTACTTGCTTAAAAGCCATGTGTCAAGGCACAGGAACTTCCCTTCTGCACTGTGACTTTAACAGTAAGAAAAGCATATGGTTTAGCTCAAGATTTTTCCTAAACCCTGGCTGTGCCTCAGTTTCCTATCTCAAGGCTCTTATTTTATACCTTTAGATTATCTAACTGTAAAGCCAGGACAATGCTCCATTAAAGGAAAGATAATAGAGCTGTTTTTGCCTCACACTTTCTCAATATCCAAGGAAAGTTAAGCAAAAAATCCTAGATTGTATCAGATGTTTCAACTCCCCCACAATCTCAATTAAAAGATAACAAAAATAACTCTTAAATTCTGGTGGAAGTATTGAAGTGTCTTGAAATGATTGCTCTTTAGAAATTGCAGTGTCCTGGCCTCCCCTTTTCCTCCGCATCCAATACACGCACTTTTCTACGTTGGCCTTCTGCAAGTGTAAGCCAAAGGAATCCTGTGCTTTGCCTCATTCGTTCTTGCTTGTTTATTTGAGGTGGAGTTTAAGAATGTCATGGTAGCAAATTTGTTACATAATGCACGCAACTGACCTTTTGTGCCATGACAGTTCTCAGAGTTTTGAGTGCGCTTTAAAAAGTCAGTGTGAGTGCTAGGAACCTCAAAGGAATGTTTGGTATTGATCAGTAAATCCAAACCAATGTATTTCTGACAAACTCTAACTCAAAAGTATTTTTAATCCATAACTTACTTTCTTCATGTTACTTATCTCCAACACAGTGCCTTCTGATAAAGCCTGGCCATATTTCAAACCAAAATAAGACTCCAACCAAAGTTAAAGAGTATAGTTGAAATAAAGAGAGACCAAATAAGAGCTTATAAGGGGACTTGGTTATGATTTTAACCAAGGACCATAATTATGGTTCCACATCCTTATTATTGCATCAGTCCAAGATATTGCTTCCTCCATTGTTTCCATGGGAATATCCTGATGTGTGGCATTACCAGAAAGTGTTCAACTAACGTAAAAGGTAGTGGTTATTGGCACAACAGTACAGCAATTCCGCATGATTAAAAAAAAAATAATCACTTATCTAACCCTAGCATACATGTAGGCACAGGACAAGGGAATAGTTAGATTTTTAATTAAACTCTCCTTATGTACTCCTGATTCCATGTAAAAGGTGTATAGCCAAAATGTTATTTACTTGCATAACTCGTTCGTTCAAAGAAATGAGTCTCTGGGAGTGCATTTTCCTCTATTAATGCCTGAGTTTAGTATTAACCTGAGTGCTTAAATGAATTTGCTGATCGCAGCTAAGACTCACATAGACCTTATTCAACATCAGTTACACACACAGTTTGGCACCTGTAGCAGTGCCTGCTTAAAGGAAACCTTACTTTAAGGCAGTACACAGAGATACTTTCTTTACTCTTTCCAGGAGAGTTTAGTTTCTACCTTGAAGTTAGGTTTAAAGTAAATACACACTGAGCAGGAGACAGAATACAGGCTTTGCCTTCCCACTCTCTTCTGGCTCACAAACAGAGAATTTTAGTCTCCAAACTTTCATCTTTATGAATGCTTTACAACAACAAGTTTTGTGTTTCTTTAAACTATGATCTTTTTCTACCATTTAAGTCAAAGGCTACCTCCTTATATAGTGTAGATAATTTAAAAAATGACCCTTTGTTTAGACAGGATATGACAGTCTAATAGAATAGTCTCTAATCATCTATAGGACAAATCTGGCAGTACTACGCATGCTAGGTAAAACATCAGTAGGACTGCACCCAGAGTAAGGCACTGCTCAGCGTAACTAAGTGGTCTCAAGTCCTTAATGAGTCAGAGAAATCTAGCTTAGTTAGGGAAAGAAAAAAAGAAAAAATCATGTGCAGTTCTGAATAGTGGTAACTAAAGACAGACTGTAGCTTTCAGCTTTGGATGCAGAGAGCTGGCTGGAGGGATATTTAATGTTTTAGCATATGCCAACCTCAATTAAGAAAGGAAAGAAGGAAACCCATTGTTTTTTTTCACTGAATGGAAGGCATTTTCTGTACAATACCACTATTTCCCACCATGCTACCAGTCTGTAACAGCCAGTGGACCCAGGAAGGCAGAGGCCAGCATTTGAATCCTGGATCCCTTGAAAATGTTTCTTAAAATAAGAAAAATAACTGCTTTTCAAACTGTCATAGCTTTTTTGGATTTTAATTGGATATGTGAATACCTCTCCCTGCTGGAATATCAAGCATCTATTACTAATTTAGAAGAGTATCTGTAAGCACTTAGGTATGAACTTCATCCCTTCATAAATAGGCCAACCAATCCTGGGCATCTGATGCAAGGAATCTGGCCTCTGAAGTTTCTCTGTGGACTCAATGGGGCTGGGGTTTTACTCAGTACTTGATAACTGCACTACTTCAGTTCCTCCTCAGCCACTCTCCCGAATAACCAGCACGCAAGCACCAAGATGGCACTGCAAAATAAGTAAGTTCTGTCACAAAGAAGGAAAGAAAACCGGGTTGAAATATGTGCTGACATAGAGGGTGCAGTTTCAATGGCATCAGTGGAATTGTGTTTATTTACAACACCAGAGAATTTGGAATAATCTTGCCTGCTTTGTCACAAGCATGCTAAACAAGTTTGAAGATTGTTTAAAGACCCCGTTTTCGCTTTGTTGATTATTCAATCTCTGCAGTCATTTATTGCTCCAATACTACAAAGTAAGAGAGATTATCCCTTAATTAGGTGATTTTTATCCTTGTAACATCTTTGACTTCACTAGATCTTCATTAAGGGTTTTTTTTTTTCCTCCCCCTGGAACTTTCTTGAATCAGCTTTCATGTTTTGCTACGCTTTTCCCTGTTGAGTTGTTGATCCGGGGACCAATGAATGTAATATATCCATTTATGGCCTAATCATTATGGATATTTTTAAATGCACTTCAGAAAACTATTTGTAGGCCAAGCACTCAAAAATGCTTAATCCCTATAAATACTTAGAATGAGTAGTTAGGAAGTTCATCTACGTGTGGAGAAAACGCTCTGAAGTCTGTGTTCTTCTCTGTGTAAAACTTCCTGCGTACAAACATGGAACAGTACTGCATCCAGCTGTTACAATTTTATGAAACACATTTTTAACAGTTCTACCTGCACACAGTGTGGTTCACAAAAAGGCCTTTAAGATGTTTGAGAGGAAATGAAGCTAATGGTCCTATCTCTGTTTTAACCATGATGTGATGTAAAGACTACCAGGAGTCTTTGAAGGTAATATGAATATTACTCCAAGTCATTGTGACTAACAGAGAATAAAGTATTTGGCTATGTTTTTAATGAATAAAACTGTTCTTTGCAACTCTTCCTTGTCTCAGTATTTGAAGTACAGTAAGTTCTTAATGAAATATAAACATTAACCCTTTCCCTCCCATTGCCAGTAGTAACAATAGCAATGTATAAGTAACAGCTGAAATAAAATGCAAATTGTCCATTCTCCAATGCCAGACAATCAAGGATTGACTTCATGTCTTAATTAAGGATTTATATATAATTTGAAATCAGTATTAGATATTGTTTGCACCACCACCAGGACAACAACAACTACAAAAAAAAAAAGGTTTTAAAGGTTAAATAATTGATATCCAAAATTAACTGCATAATGCTTCCTTCTGCTGCAAGCAAATGAGCAGACTGGAATTGTCACCATTGTAAGCCTTTCAGAAAAGGGTCCACAAACATCTGTGAGACTGCGAGATCACCGCGCTGATCCTGCCTTGAGACATGAGTAAAGGCTACATGATCTTTGGAAGTCCTTCCCATACTTCTTTTCAAAGATTGAATGTTTCAATTCATAGTCATTACTCCTATGGCAAAAGGCAGGTGAGCGGATTCTCCTATCTTAGATGGCAAATCCATGGTCAATTTGCAAGACAGGGTACACATTTATGATCTAGATAATGAGATGTTGTTGGTTTTGTTGTTATCAGCATGTCTCATGGTTGATGCAGATTTGTCATCTTGGTTGACAGAACTATTATGTTTCAGAGGCCATGTTAGCATCACCTGCAAAAGTGTAGGGGGAGAGCACTTCTGAAAAGTCTAGCCAAAGTGATAAGAGCAGCATAAATGGATAAGACTCTTCATCTCTTGTTTCCAAGTGAGTGAGAAGTGGAAGGCTTTTGACCCAGAGTTCTTATCTCTGACAACCCATATTCTCCAAAATATTGGCAGTATTAGGAAGGCATTTCGATGACAAATGAAAGAATAGAAGATGTGCATACTCCAAAATTGCTTAGGGTTTTCGGTAGAAAAAGAATCCCTCTGAGGTGCTGAAGAGAAGCAATTGATGTGTGTAGGATAGGTAGCCATGGAGGGCAGCAATATTTTGGTGACAGAACAATGTTTTGTGCCTGAGTAAGTAAACTTGTGCTTGAAGGCATTGAAATTCCCCCGTTTCCCCAGGGCACCAAAACCTCTGGAGCCAACACTGGATTTGTGGCAAAATCTGCAGATGGCTCTGCAGGAGGAATGCATACAGCTGTGTACAGCTGATTTATAGCTGTTTGGCTTTGTACTGGCAACTCAGTTAACTAGATAGCTTGTTGTTGGTGGAGACACAAAAACAATTTTCACAGATGCTAGCACCCTCCCCCTCAGAAGGTTTAGCACTTGAACTGATACCAGTAAGGTTGTTCCCTACCTTGATAAAGATTTACAGCTAATTTATGTTTTCCCTTCAAGTGGGGGAGGAGGGTGCTTTGGAATAGGGTTATTAGCTTTCCTTAGTTCTAAAATATGCTTTGAATAAGTTCTTTTCTTTCTTTGTGAAAACACAGGAATAGGACACCAGGAATAAATTGTGATAGCCTTATTCGTAACTCTTCTGACTGCTTCTAATATCAACCATAAGAATAGTGAGATAAAAAAAATCCAAAGTTAATACAGAAGAATTTATGACCTGGCACTTTTGTGCTAAATTTCTGGTCCATGGGAAAGTAATAGTATTTTAAAATTTATTCTTATTGTTTAAAAAAAAATCAAACAAAAAAATACCCCAAACCCTTTTTCTGAAAAAAATGCCATTTTAGAAATTTTCTTTATTTTGGATTTCTAGAAATTTTGTTTCAAAGCTAATTTTATATTCCCATTCCTATTTTATGTTATATCAACCCATGCCAAAAATAGCCATACATAATCTGATGACAGATTATAATATGGCATTGATTAAAACGTTCTATTGCTTTTCATTTGTTCATTGTTTTTGTAACAAAACACAAACTTGTAAAATTTGGGATCAAGCAGAATGTTTCAATCAGTACTAAGTAGCATCTGCCCTAAAGTCTAAAAATAATTTATTTAAATGTTTTCTTTTTTTTACAGGAAACTTAATCATATCCATGTAGCGTTGGGGAAAGAAAAAAAAAGGTTACTTGCCTTGAAACCATTTTCTAACAAAATGTTCTGTATTCAAATTTTCCATATAGAACTAGTCAGCGTAACTGTATAGCTGATTGAACAAATGTTCTCAAATGAGGCCACCAAAAGTTTATAATCTGGTAACACTTGTTGCTGGACATCCCCAATCTTCTTGGACACTTTTAATTCAGACATTCCAAGTCACTGACCAATGACTTAAAAATGTGAAGTTTTTAAAAAGACTTCTTAAACCAAAAATTATTTCATGCCTTGGGAACCTTACCACTGATGGTAACAGATGTTAAGTCTGGCCATGAGTAAAGGGTAAGTATGACAAAACACCTCCTTAAATTGATCTTATTGGAGATGGATGGTGGAGCTGTGACTCCCATATCGACTGTTAATTTATGCTGGAAAACAGCTTGATTTTTGAGAGTTACTAACAAATTTCTTATTGCCAAACTGTGAACCTTCTCCAAAGCCCCTTGGGACTGTAGAAATTTTACTGGAGATTCAAGGAAGGTAAGATCATTGGAGCTCCTCTGCAATGTCATGTGGGTAATCACAGTTCTGTGGAACAGCTTTTCAAAACGTAGATAAACAGAGATAACAGGGTGTTAGTTCTATCTCAGACCAGCTTACCTCTGCTGAGACTCATGCAGATAATTGCTCAGGAAACGACACTGAACTGTAAGAATGTGTGAGCATGTTGTGTGTGTGTGACTGTGCACGTGTTAATAGAGAAGGAGATGCACATGTCCACTGCAACAAAAATTTGCTGTCTTAAAAGGATGCTTGGATATAGTATATGGGAACAAAATGAAAATGCACAAAAATAATTTCTCAGGAATATGACATAAATTTAACAATTTGTCTCTGAATAATTTAATTTGCAGTTTTAAGCCTTTGGAGTTATGGTCTATTTATAATTGGAGCCACAGTCTGCATGTATTTTAAATGCAAAGGGAGGTTCCAACAGTCAAGTTATTATATTACTCGAGAGTTTAATTAATAACACACTAATTGTAGAAGCCAACATCAAGAGCCACACCATATTGTTTCCATTGCATTTTGAAATTGTTTGAAGTGATTTTGTAATTAAAAAAAAATGAACTTCTAAGTGTTATCTTCTCATGAAGACATCATTTACTCTATGAGTTCTCTTACTTTGCAGGCTGTAGGTTTCTTCACCAGGTTGTACACTATAGCATGCTTTTAGATCTGAATAGTGGTGCATACTCTCACACGTAGGGGGAAAGGAAAAACAACTCAGTCTCCTCTTAAGTTCACCTAAGCTCCCCCAGAACATAAATGTTTAGTGGCATGAGATTATAAAAATATAAATGAGTAAAATACATATAATAAATAGTATGTTGAATGTGATTTAAAGATAACATAAACTTAGTTCTAAAAACTGATTTGTCTTCATCCCTGGATATTTGCTCTAAACAAATATTCAGGAATTTCAGAAGTTGTTCAAGATAGTGTAAAATCGCTAAGATAGGTCTCTTTTGCCCTTTTCGCTAGTAAACCGCCACTACTCTGTGGCTGGATACACAGCCGGGTGCTGCAACATAGGGCAGGGAGGGACCAGGACCCTCCTTTCACGCACAGTCTACTGCCTCCTCTGGGACCTGCTACCCTTCCACCTGACACTTATGAGACCAATAGCACCTATGATCTGCTAGGCATTGACTAGCTAGGATATGTATTGCAGGGTACCTTCCCTGAACATTTTCTCTTGCTAGCTGCCTTGCTCTACCCGGTTCTGCACAAGTAGGCTGGTTCTCCTGCCAGCACCCCTCTGCTGCCCCCTCCTCAGCAACCATACTGCATAACAGCAGGATTTTGCCCTAAGCGGTTGTGCTGACTGCAGAATTTTCAGTATTATAAACTCTCTGTAAATTGATAAAATATTCCTCCCCCTCCCCCTACATTTCAAAATAAACATCCTACTAACTTAGTGAGATCTTAGGGGCAATTAAGATTAATAAATATTAGGGAAACCTGATGGCTTTGCAGTGCAAAACCAACACTAAAAATAATACGTATATCTTATTACTGGTTGTGATGCAATACAGGCATGCTTTAAGGATTTAAAATTACAGATATTATTGGAAAGTTTGATACTGTAACAATTTCTTATATCACATTAGCAAACAACAAATTCAATAACACTATACATGCAAACTCACTAATGAGATTCAAAAATCTAGTAATATAATATTTGGAAACCTATAGATCTGATAGCATGTGTCAGATGTACTACAAAAATTAGCTGTAAATCTGCAGCAATAAATGTTGATTTTTTATTCTACCCTTAAAAAACCTACCCTTTATTTTACTATTTCCATAGACATTTCATGTTATCATTTCATGAGAAAAGAGACCAAAAGAAGTGTGAACTACCAGTTTACAAACAGCTATGATTTTAGGTTTCTTCTTGATGGAAGATGCAGCTGAACTTATGTTTTGTTTATCTAAACAGTAACACGTGTCATTTAAAAACCAAGTGCATTTTACTTGGCTTCTCCCTTTAGCAAATGACAGTTCATCATTAAATATTTCTTAAGCCCATTCAGCTTTAAAGTCCCCACTGTTCTTCAAAGGCCAGATGAAAGCAATGTAATTCTGCAGTATATATGCCAAAGGGATTTGTCTTACCAGCAGGAGCAAACCTGATCCATGTCTCCTTTAAGATGCTTTTTCCTTCCCCGCAGCAGGTGAAGGACATATTGGATAGGTCAAGAGGTTAAATTCAAATTATCATAATTTAGCAGGAGTTCAATGCAGTTACCCATTCCATAGAAGGTCTGGTTCATTAATAAACCAGAGGTGGAAATGAACATAGGAAAAGGTCCCTGGAGAGGCTAGAGAAAAGAGGGACTTGGTACGATGTTTGGTTACTTGAGGGAAATGATGTTCCTTTTTATCAGCTGTCTTCATCCTTTTACCAAGGGAGGCCATAGAGGTCCCAGCAACAGTTTGGGTCCAGGCTGGAAACAGAATGATCAAGGAGAGGAAGGTTTCTTTCGTTGTAAGATGGATATACTTTTCCCAGATAATTTAATGAAGTTGCAGCCTAATTAGACCACATCTAATCTCTCCTACTGTATGAACAGGACAGTAGGCATCACGTTACCTCACAACTGTAATATGAACTCCTGTTGACTGGGTCATCGTGGCCTTCCATATCCTAGAGCCAAAATCTGTCACTGATGAGTGTCATGAAATGCTGTACAAAAATATCACTACTTATAGTGGCAATGTTTCTGGTGGAGGGTCAGGATCTCCTAACGAGGCTAGCTTCAATCTGTCTGGGCATCCTTTACCTAAGGCAGGATTATCCTAATTCTTATCCCAGGTTTAGGTACCAAAGAAAGCCTCCAGGACGCCAGCTGTAATCCGGTGATTCAGACCACTCCATAGGGGCTGTGTGTTTCCAGCACAAAGGGAGGGCATGTACAGGGAGGGGGCAGGGGCTGGTGAGGGGATGCAGTTGTGGGCTGTGGGGAACAGAAGAGGGCAAAAGGGATCTTTTGTGGTGCGCCCAATGTCTCAGCTAGGCCACCCCTTCCTGACACTCGTCCCACAACAGCAAAGGCTTGGTTCTGGCAGGCTCTTCAAAAGTCTGGAAAGAAACAGCACTCACTAGAAATCCCCCTGGAGAATGTTCTGGGCACAGAAAAGAAACACATCGCTGAGAAAAATCTCATGTATGGTAGAGCAGAAAGCAGCCATATGTGAATTGGAAACAAATTAAAAATGGATAGAATAAATAGCTTGCTGTGGATTAGAATTAAAAATATAAAATAAAAAAAAAGCTTTAGATGTTTCATTTTTGTACTCCTAATATGAGCTTTTTATTATTATTGTTTAACTGAACTAAGTATTTCAGACAGGACAATTAAAGTAGGTAACAAAGTTTTCCCCTTTTTTCCTCCAGTATTTCTTTGACATGGATATAAAGAGGAACGGTATGTGACACTGAATGCTGGTAGTAAAATTTAAAGGTGAGATGTGGGAGTATTAACTCCCAGGGCAGGAAGAGTCAAACCGTAAATGGGCCAAGGCATAGTAATTTGCAGGGAGAACTTTAATTCAGGAGTGTGTAACGAGGGTGGTTATTTCTCTAGCCTAGGTTCAGTTAACAGAATCTATCAGTTTTGCAAAGTTTGAATGCAGGTCTGAATTTCCATGTCCGTCTTATTTGCTTGTACGGCTGTGTATAACTGCAGGATTTTCAGTCTGCTTTCAGATGAACACAGGCCTAGTTATTCACTTTGAAATCATTTGCACAGTAACAGATCAGTTATTTCCTCTGTCCTCTGGTGCTTCAGGTACCAAGTTGCTTGTTTTGGTGTTTGCAACCCTCAGTTATATGAACATGGTTTACATATATTCAATCGGTATCCTTTTTAAATTGTAGCTGACCTGCTTTTTGCTTTTAATAAGGAATAATAAGATTTTACTTTAACTTGCTCAATGGCCTAGAGTCCTCTGTCTTCTCTCTTGGATTACCTTGGAGGTTTTTATGAAAAACTTCTAAACTAAACTAAACTAAAACTTCTCAAACATCTGAGAACTTTATAAAATGTGGTTTCTGGCTAACAAACCACTTACAAAATTCCCTCTCAGTCTTCTATGTGAAGCAAATTAATTTTATACTCCTTGGCCACAGATTGTGTCTTTGATGCACATTTTTCACATTAACAGTATTTAAAGCTATGTTTAATAATATTGTTGGCTGAACAGTTCAGCAATTAAGGTGATGAATAATAGCAGAAAGCCATGAAAACTGAGTGGACGACTGGGGAAGAGAACTAGTTTACAGAAGAAATTTCTATCTCAGTCCCAAAAGAAATAGATTCAAAAGGTTTTCTCGCCTCAGCTAGGAGCTGGCAATATCACAACTTGCACAGTAACTTGGCATAATTTTATGTCTTCATTTGGAAGAGGCCTGGGATTAATGGGCAAAAATAAGCCCCTATCATGTAATAAATTATTGAAATCCTGTAGTGAGCCTTTTTCCCTTCATGTTTATGCTGAAGCTCTTAGCAGACCAGCAGAGAAAGGAGTGATGCACTCACACTAGCAGAAGCTTGTTTGTAAGAGAAATAAATGTGACTCTTGCCACTTCCACAAGAATCCACTTAAACATGCTAATAAATGCAAAGGCATTTCTTATTGATGTTTTCACCTAATGTATCATTTATGTTTTTGTGAACTATGTTTTCAGATAGCAATTTTTCAGGGGCTATGGTCCCTTTTCTCCCTTTGTGTTTACACAGCACCAACCACACTTATACAATTAGCAAAAGCACAAAGTTAAGAAAGAACAAGTATACTCAGAGCACAGAGTAAGACCTGGCCAGCATTTCTTTTGCACCATTTTGTTTTAAGAAAGGATAAGGCCAGCAAGAACACTGCTTTGGTTTTGCAGCACAACGGCTTAGTTGCTTATTCTTTAATGGAGATGTCCATTTCTATTACTACTTAATCACTTCAACTGCCTCTCATAGACAAATCCAATATAACTGGGCAGAGAATGATAACTTGTCTATAGCATTTTAAGCCAACCCAAAGGACTATACAGAAGAGAGAAAATGTTCTATTAAAAATGCATATGTTGGTTTTAAAATAGTGTAAGGAGACAATGATTGCTATTAAATTCTATGGGTGTTGGGGTTTTTTAAGTCTTTTCTGTGAAACTATATTATATTTCAGTATAAACCCACTGGCTTCAACACTATTAAATTCCATAGAACTCTGCCATAAGGGTGTAGCAGTGAAGCAGTAAGTGTCTATCTCCTAAAATCATCTGAGGCTCCTGCCTAACAGGCCATTAAAAGGACAGACACACACATGGACAAACACATACACAATACCCATGCAGACCAGAGCTCCCATCCCCTCCCTTCTCTTCCCAGAGACAGCATGTGTGACCTCTGCGGCGCACCCTGCTTCTCTGGCTCAGGGCAAGGAACCTGAGTCCACCGCCAGCCCGGGTGGGAGCAGGAGCTGCTGTCGCTGCTGCTTCGCTGGGCAGCAGGCTAGCAAGGCTCCTGCACGCCCGTCACAAATCCTCCTTCTGGCTGGGTTTTTTCTTACAGCAATTTGATCTCTTCAGTACCTCTGCCTCTGACAAAAACATTTGAAATGTTTACCTTGCGCCTGCAGAATGAAAAGGCTATTCGGCTGCGCATGGTATAAACTTTGTGGACAGGCTCAGAACTAAGTATGCTTTTTTAGGCAAAGAGTTCTTATAAGAGTATCAGGCACCCTACCTTTCTGTAGCACTCTGCAGAAAACCATCCAGACCTCAGGAATGTCTTTATTCACTTGAAGTGGATTAATATAGTATGTTTATTATTCTGTGTGTGTATATGTCAATAACTGCTTATAACATCACTTCAAGCACACCATCAATACAAAGTTCTTCTGTATGCTTTAAAGGAGTTTGCCCCTGTTTGCCAGAGGAGTTAGTAATTTACCTGGGATATTTCTTTACAATCATGAGTGTGGGTTTCTTTGAAATAGAACAATTTCCAAACTGTCTTAACTGAAGTTCCCATAAGGAAAAATATTTCAGAAGGGAATTGGAATTTTTTTTTTCAGTATGGAAAGGTCTGACAATTTGTTTCAGATTTCAGAAGAAAGGCTGAGTTCTATACAAAAAATTAGAACTGTTTTGCTCTAAGAATTGAGAAATTAAATTTTTTTTTTTGAGAAAGAGAAAATCTGTTTTTTGACAAGCTCCACTTTCTGCCTAAAAACCGGTAAATATTACAGATTCCAAATCAACAGCTTGAACACTCAGAACACTTGATTCTTCCTAAGACATTCCCATTGTTCTTGTAGGAGGGTGGGGACAGAACATGTGCTATTTTTTTCTGGGAGCAGTGAGAGGCAGAAATGTTTCCTTATTGACTTCCAAATATGTTAAACATTACATAATCCAGCATGATTTACAATTTCAGTCCAAAATATCTGGAAGCTTCAGGTCAGAATGTAAAACCTTTAACAGAACTGTGGGAAACCTGCACAAACAGTGCCCTTCATGGTCCTCCATCCCTAGTGATCCCACTGAAAAGATATTCATTCGTCATCCTTAGGTTATGCTTAATCTAGTCCATACAATCTATTTTTATAGATTATAGAGAATTTATTGGATTATTGAATAATGCCATATTCAAAAGACACCCTTAGAAATGTCCTAGCATTTCAGATTCTGAAATTTAGCCAAAAGAGGAGAAGACAGAGGGAACTGTGTGTACCAGTATTTTAAGTTTTAATAAATCCTGAATTTCAAAAAGTACAGAGCTTGAAAACTAGATTATTTTTAAGGCATAACAGATTGGGCACTGGAAGCATCTAGCATATTTCCTTTTTTTCTCTGTGGATTGATAAGGTTGTACTTTCTGCCTTAATATCAACACTTGAGTATTAGAAAGCTTTACTGCAAATGCTGGATGTACCAGAATGGATAAGGGTGCTGTAACCTTTCCAATAGCTCTGCTTGATTTACCTCACCCTGGAGCATGTCACAGGCAAGTGACTTGCATAGAGCCCATCAGTGTCCTGCTTCATCCAGTCCTACTTCCAGTAAACATTGATCTTCTTTTTCTTGGGACTCACACTGCACTATAGTGTCTGTGGTAGCTGTGATCAGGTTGGTTAGCAGCTTGAGAAATTTTTCCCTGTATCACCTTCAAGGCCAGACTTCAGAGGAAAATCAAAGAATTGGGGCTGCAGCACAAGCTGCACCCTTGGCCTGTTGTAAGCATATACGTGTCTCTTCCTCAGCAACTGGCAGAGTTTGGGGCTACTCTAGTCTGTCAGCTCAAGCTGAAACTAATGTTGATGAAACTAAATTGGATGACTTTTGTTGTCATCTCCTCCTTGTTGGAGGTGACCTGTCCATACTTACTCATGGCTTGGTTGTGCTCTGCCACTTAGTAATGGTACATGGGATCCCACATTTGTTGAAAAAGGACACAAGGAAGATCTCTGTTCTCTGCCAGATATCTGTTTTGGTAAGACTTGGAGAAGTTAAACATTTTTGAAACTTTGTCCTTTTAAAATGTAGTTGAAATTAACCACTTAATTCAAAGCTGATGGTGAGAGCAGGGAAAGGACTGGAAGTCTCCAATAAACGGTCAATTTTTTAAATTGCCAAATAGCATCACAGTTTGGTGTGATGCTAAAAGAATGATAGCTAAAAAAATGTAAAAATCTGTTTTTTCTTAATAAGTGCATCAGAGCAGGACCATAAAACCTGAAGAGTGGCCAATGGTTGTCCTGCCCAGCATCAGACTGAGGTTGACATATCACAGAGACAGGCAATTTTAGGACCTACTTTAGCAGTGCTGCGGGAGGGAGTAAACTAGATCCGAAGTCTACATGGTGTAGCTCATAGCTGTCTTTCATGATACCTCTGTAATACTGTCTGCTTTCTGTCCAGCAAATGTAGACACCACATGATATAGTTACTCTTACACAGGGAAGAAAAGAGACTGGTTCTCCCTGTATTGGCAAATGATAGCTTTACATCCTTTGGTAGAAAGGATGTAGTATGTATCTACAATTTCAGGAACTACTGAGTGAAATTCTGTGTTTATGGGTCTCCAGTAGCTTCTTCATCCTACTCATTCTGAATTGTCAGCAAATCAGTTCTTTCCCAAGAGAAGTACAACTTTTGCTATTCACATTGACCACAAATATTTGTTGATCTTTGAGAGTGACATTTTATCCAAAGGAGAAATCTGTGGATATCAAACAGAAGCTAACATAGTATTATACCTTTGAGTCTTTTTTTTTATTTTTTAAAAGGAAAATTTACTAGACAGTGCCCCGAATTTCCCAGTTACACTATTTTTCAGAAAGCCAAGTTTCCCAGTGGATGCGTTAATCATGTGTTTTACATGCTGTCATATCACATAACATTTTGAGTTTGACTTAACCTGGTGTGATATGTCACAATCCTACAGCATGTGTGCCCCAGGGAACTTTCAATCAGTTTGCTGAAAAACACAATTAAAGACCCATAGTGAATTGAGTTTTTGTTAAGACTATACACACACATCTCTTTCTCTGGGAAATAGCACACATTATCTGTGAAAATATTAGTATCACATATAGCCTTTAGAATTTGCAAAGAATATTACAACTACTATTTTCAAATTGATAGATTGTCTAATAAAATTACTTGTAAGTAATGCAATTTAATAACTGCAACTATTCTTCCCATATATTGAAGTTATAGTGATTTTCTTGTGCAACTGTAAAACAGCATGAAAAGTGGCACTGGCATACCTATTTAGAGTGCTTTATCGTACCCTGGCACTTTGAGCTTGGTCTAGTCGAGAGAAACCTATAGGTAAATGCTTAAAGCATAAATCAGCATGTCAGGAAGGCTCTGAGAAGAGCTGAAGGAAGAATTTATAATAAACAACTTCTTCCAACTCTTATTTTCAAAAATATGCTTTTTTGTGCCTATTTGTTAGTTAACCAGAAAGTGCCCCGCAATGGTTTCCTGCAGTCAGACTTCAATGGCCTGACACTGGCTTATGGATTGGTTGCCTGACCTTCCTGGGTTGCTTCTTTCTGTGTCCAAAATGAATGCCTTTTCTCCCCAAACTATTTGAAACCCATCTACAGGTCTGAGCTCTTTATTTCATCAAACAAATTGGGCAATGGTGGGTACATCGTTAAATGAATATGAACACAACAAATATTAATATCTATTTTACAAGGCATTCACAAAATATTTTCAAACTATCTATGCATTTGTGGTTTTGAGTTCTAATGTATGTTCGCACATGCTTGATTTTCTATCATATGTTGGTGACATATAAATAGAAACACACCTAAAATGGATTTAGTGCTTTTCTTACAAATCCATTGTCTATGGAAAGTGCAGTTTTCAAACACAAGATACGACTCCAAGCAGCAAAAACCAGACCTTTGTGTTCTAATTTATTTTGCTGTGGCTCATATCTTTTATATGAAATGTGATGTATGATCATGTGCAACAGCAATAATGAAAAAAAGACAATAAGACAAAATACTGTCTAAGCATGTGGCCAGGTTTAAAAGTATATATTTTGACACACGTGTAAATACAGACAGAAGAAAACAAACATGTCTTTTTTACTGTATATGATAGACAAATTCTAAAGGGAAATGACACATTTTGTTATTCATTAACATCCAGTGATCCTTTCACGCAACACCCTGGAGGCTGAATGCAGTCACAGCATAAAAAGGTATACACCCACCAGTACTTGGCATCAGGCATTAAGCAGTTTGCTGGAAAAGAGCTGGCATATATTCCTTGATAATATGTCTCATAGGTTTGTTGGATGGCAATACACAGAAGTGTCTGACCATTAAATGACATACCAAAATGCTGACATTTAACCATGTGTGCCTGTTGCCAATCACTCAAGTTTTCCCCAACTTCTATTCATTTTCTGCTTGGAATGGTTGAAGTCCATGCTGGCAACAAGCAGAGACTAAGCAGAGTGTAAATATGTTTCATATGTGTTATGAAAGACAAAAATGTAAATTTACAAGGTAAGCATGGAGCAGAGAATTGCATTACACTGTTACAAATTAGATTAGACCTTGTTGAAAATGATAGGTTTAACAGCTACTCTTTATTTGGGGGGGGGCGGGGGGGGGGCGATGTATAAAATAGTCAATCCTCAACTGTAGGACCAGACAGCTGCCTCCAAATGAAACATAGATATCTGGTTTATGCAGTGAAAAGGTACAAGAGGGTGAAATGTCTTTGCTCATGCTGCTTTGTAGCAGTTTGTGTCCTTGACTGTAAAAGAGAGATGTGTGTAAAGAAAAACTAAGAGAGAAGTACTGACTGTATGGGCCTGCAAAAGTTGCTGAAATAGAGGTTTTAGATCACATTTTAGCTAAAAAGGGCTCTAGAGTTAGGAATGAAAAAGCTTTTTCCATCTTCCTCTGTTCACAGGACTAGGACTTCATACAGTCTTTGTAACTAAACAGGCAACAAAACCCATCTTCCATAAAGAAGTTAAAAATAATAATGAAATAGAAACCCCAGACTGGTATATAGTTTTATACAGTAGTGTTAAGGTAAGTGCTCTTACTTACTCTGCCCAAAATAGGGACATAAGTATTTAATGGCTATATGTCCAAAATTTATTAAAAAATTCTCAATACCTGAGAATCTTTTCTGGAGAATATTATTAATGTAAATATCTGAGTGAAGTGTGTTTAGAAGGAGGTAGAATAGGCACAGTACAGTATCTGTAAGGAAGAATATTAGCATGGTGATAGCAAAAATTGGATGGGAAAGACCTACAGTGAGCCTTGCAAGGGAACACAGACAATTTGGGAAAGAAATTCATGCTAGGGTAAAATGAAGAAGCATACTATTACAGGCAGAAGGGAGGGAGCTTAAGATGCATCATTGCTCTAAACCATTAGCACATTAACTGGTTCCTGGTGGAAATTTTAGCCCATTTTTTGTGTGTGTAACTTTCTAGAACTCCAGGAAAGGCACCAGCTCACATTTGAACTGGTAGCTGCTCTCTGGGGTTTGGAATGAAAGGGCTTCGTAAGGATAATGAAAAACCCACTATGTTATTGCCATAAAAATTAAACCTTGCGATCAGATTTATTTCAGGATTACTACTAATAGACATTTCATTTCTGTGCCACTTATGGTCAAAAAGTTCATGTTTGTTTACTCACTGCTATAAGTGCCATGGACTGAAAAACAGCTGTGGAACTGGCATTGGCTTTGTACACAGAAGCACTAGTACATTCATGTGCAAACCTGTAAAGAAGCCTTTTGTACATCTAAAAGAAAGTTGCCTTTGTGTATTGCATGCCACAGACAGGCTCTTTGAGCTAAAAACCTCACCTTGTCACAATGCAGCCTGACTCAGAAATGGCTGTCCTAAAAGTTTCCCTGAATGTCCTATTAGCAGGCAAACTTCTTTTTTTTCTTGCCTGTAATATACACATACATCCCCCTGCAGGAACTGACATTCTGCTCAACAATTCAGTAGCCATATAAAGTGATCTGCCCTTTTAGAGGCATACTTCCTGCGCAAAATTTGCTTTCCTTTACATGTTACATGCAAAAGGACATTGGAAAGGATTGATGAGCCCAACCATTGTCAGTCACAAGTGACATCATTTGGGGGTAATATTTAGAAGATTAGCAACATCTGCTTTCTTAAATAAGGTTAGTAGCAACCCCTCCAGCCTACTTCGACCATATGGGATGCTTTGTATGCACAGATAGGCACTGTACACCGCCAAAGCTATGCTGGAGAAGAAACATTTCCTTCAAATAACACAGCTAAAAAAATGGAATAAAAAACTGCATAGTCTTTCTAATTTGGTCAGAAAGATCAAATACAAAATCATACTGCTGAACAATGTTTCTTGTTAAATGACACCTTTACATTATGATTATTATTAATATCAATCATTATTACTACTGAAGTATTTGCATTGTGTGTAAAAAGTCTTGTTGCTCAACAAGATTAGGAAAAAGACAATTCGATTTTAAGCACAGTATTCTGGTGATGTGCTTCTTGGTGATGAGCAAACTGTTCTTAATAATTTTGAAGGAAAAAGCCTGAATAAGTGCTTCAGAAACCCAGAAATTCTAGCCTGTAAAACCCTCCAGCACCCCATTCTCTTCTCATTTCCTGGAGTGCAAGTACAGCAATGTAATTCCACTGATCCTCATAGAAAAAAATGGGTTTACCCCTTTGGGACATGGGAAACAAAATGAAATCCCTGCAGTTCAGAATGATAACGCAAATGACTGCTTTCTTATATTTATGCTGGGAAAGGTACTGATTTAAAAAAAAATAAGTTTAGGAAAATTGGTGGGCTATAAGTTAGGTGGAAGAGGAGGAAGAAAAGCAGAATATTCGTTTTTTTATAAATGTTTCTTTCTTTAACAAAACTCATTTCAGCAGTTTGAAAGTATATTAATAAAAGAACATGAACAGAGTTTCCTCTTGTTTGTGGAATATGGATTTCCTACCTCCAGAGCTCAAAGCAGAAGGTTTAAGATTTCCAAATGGGCCTCAATTGCTGTAACTCAGTTGTTTTCATTGCAGCATGAGTTTTTACATCAGGTGTCTTGCCCTTTTTCTTATGTCTAGCCTCTACAGATTCCTGAACAAAATTGGCATAGGCTAATGAAAACTGCATTCATGTCCAAACTAGTTGTATCATATCTGTTACATAGAGCAGAGTACCTTGGAAATTTTCTTAAACTCATATTGAATATAGTTTTATGCATTCAAACATAACCTCTTCTGTATCCCTAATTTCTTCTTTTGCGTTTTATTACTAGGTTGTAACTAGTCTGCTTTGTTAATATCTATTACGCTTTTGATAATTTAACAGCTATTATATCTGCTAAAAATGGGCACATTTCCAAAACATCTGGTCAGAATAGGTCAGGACTGGCCTCTTCCTCTTCTCGCAGGAACAGTTGGGGCTGATGCAGTTGTAAGCATTAGAGTTCCCACGGGAATGTTACTTTACCTAATGTACTGGCCGAATGGCACGCTTCACTTCCACAACACCTGCTTACAGATTCCTCGCTGCCACTCAAACCCAAGCCCGCAGAGCATGGGAAATTGGGAACAGTGATAAAAGCACACACAGAATAACTTGGGAGAGGATGACACAGTGAATGGGAATAGGGCACACTGAAAAACATAAGCATACAATGAGGCAAGAAAGAGAAAAATGTCCAGCATTAAGAGGTAAATGTTGTCTAGCTAATTATGATTGACAATTATCCTTTCTTCCTACAAGACCTAGGTGTGGTATTGATTTCTTTTATGTCCATGACTACACCAGGGCACTGCATCCTTGACCCACAATGAACACTTTTCTGTTCTTAAGAAGTTTTTTTGTGTTTCCCCTTGCAATTTTGTTATCTCATACTTTGTAAACCTTAGGGAGACTTGAGAAAGGTCAGGCAGTTTTGGATTCAAGGTTTCAGCATCTAGCCTAGCAATATGATAGTCACCTTTGCAGCCTGCTAGTTCTGCCTATTTGGGGTGGTGATATTGTGTGCAGAAACTCATTCACTTGCTATAGAGCAGCAGCTCTCAACTTATCTCAAGAAGCTTGATCAGTTAGAGCAAGTGATCAAATGGCAACAATTTTTCTTCGTTACTATATAGAAAATAATCACTGATCAAATATGAAAGAGTATTAGACTCACACTGACCTCTTCTCTGAAGCTTTGGTAGGGTAGAGAGCTTGTGATTGGCATTTCTTTTTGGGCAGGAAGTAAAACAATATGGAATGACCTGTATATTTCTGCTGGACCACTGTCACTCACTAATATCTGGGGGTTTTTACTGGCCTCCTGGACTCTCTGTGAGCGGGAAAGCACACTGTGAACATCAAGAAAGTGAAGTGTGATCTTCAAGTTATTTGACTTCAGATGGTTTTGGGAAGTGTGAGGTATTTTTGACTGGGTTTTTGTTTTATTATTCCTCATTAGGAACTCCAGGGTAGTTGAGCCTGGTCTTTTTCATTGTCAAATGATAGACAGCAGATGTATAATATTAAATCCTCCTATCAAGTGCTTTCCTAATGCTATATTTTCACTTGATCAACTACTCTTCTTACGGGGCAAAACTGTGGTGGAACAGAAACAACGGCAACAGGTTGGGAACTGACACAGCTGTACTGTGGCTAGACGCAATCTTTCTATATTGTGTCCTTCTTTCCTTATCTCTGATGAGCAGAATTTGCCCCTTCCTATTCCTCTGAACTCCTCTTTGCATACTAGACTGGGAGAAAAAGGACTCTAATGCTACAAACTGGTGGAAACTCTGGGATGTACCTGTGTCAGGTCGGTCTATAGATGCTGGAGTAAGGTTGAGGTTGTGCACTTGGTTGATTGTGCAGTTTGATTCCACTTTTGGTTTTTCAAAGAAGACTTCAAAGGGAGTGAAAAGATTTTTAGCAACCTATTGACAACGCACTGTGAGGATTTCTTGGCCATCTCTTTACTTTCTAATGTCAGCCTGAGTGGATTGGTATGCAGTTATTGTTACTGCAATAGGTTTATTGCATTCTGGGCTTGGCCCTTATGCTCACCTTCAGAGACGTTGTACATTGGGAGTCACTTATGACAGCTAACACCTTCACTGCAACAACCATGCCAGGCAACATGAGGGGTTTGTCCATGTTGAACTTCATTGTGGTGTTTACATCTCATTGTTTTTCTTTTCCATGTAAAAGTTGTAGCTGCCAGGGTAACTTTTGGCAGACTAATGGTGAAGGAATGTCTCCTCAGGTTATTCTCTCTATTAAGATGAAGGCATTATCTGTGTGAGGTAAATGTGGACTCCCAGTTTGAGGAATATTTAAGCAGTATTACAAACACCAAATAAGCCTTGTCTGTTTCTCTAGAACAAAGTAGGAACGTATATTATTAATACATAAAATCTAGGTCCAGGCTCAAATTCATCCTTCTCTCAGATTGTCTTTTTGAATACTGAAAATAAACAGGACCAAGCCACACTGCCCAGATCTGGATTTAGGCTTTCGCAGAGTTCGCATTTCAGATTCATACCTTGAGGCTGGATCAACACTAACAGCAACAACAGGCGTTGTCAAGTTGCAGGACGGGTAGAGACACTATTCCTTGTGCGTGAGTTAAAGGAATTCTACCCTGACAGCCTTTAAAATTGATGTGAACAATAATCCCATTTTATTTTTGGACTTTTCCAATGTTATTTATTAAATATATTAATTAATATGAACCAACTGTTATTCAGCAATGTCTTGCATTCTTCTGATAAAATATGTTTTTCTTAATGGTATCGAAGCCAATACTTCTTAGTGAATCTTAGTTTTTGGAAGTACATACCATTACTAGGCACCCTTTGGACTGTACTGTTAATTGCTTTATAAACCTACTGCACATATAGAATTAAAGCAATTTCATAAAAGCCAAATAAGGGTATAAATTAAATATTAGAAGGTCTGAGTATGAAATAACTATCTATGCAGAACAGCTTTTGTTCTCTGTTCAATCTTGCTTGTTTAATTTTGTCAGCACCTTCTGGTGGCAGTTTTATTTACTGCTTTTGAAGTCAACAGCACCAACCTTACAGTATATCATGGAGGTCTGTAAGCTGTTAGGCCCAGAGAGATTGGGCGGTTTATTTTCCACATACCCCTGATGTG
The DNA here is from genome assembly GCF_949628215.1 of Phalacrocorax aristotelis. NCBI lineage: Eukaryota > Metazoa > Chordata > Aves > Suliformes > Phalacrocoracidae > Phalacrocorax > Phalacrocorax aristotelis. The sequence goes on along the minus strand of NC_134284.1, from coordinate 23,498,424 downwards.
TCAACCATGTGCATCAATATGATTTACACACTGAGCACTCACGGACTCATAACAGTGTCAAAACTTGCCTTTTGCAAGCTAGCATTATGTATGTTATAGGGAAAATATCCATGTGAAAAATCAGTCTGGCCCCAGTTTGCTTCCACTCCTACCTTTATTTTACACTATTTATATTAATTGGCTTTCCTGGAGTTTATCCAAGTCACTCTTAGTGATGTTCTACATCTCACTTGGGTTGAGGTTTTAGGTTTGACAAAGAATTCCACATTTAAAAAAAAGACAACCAAACAAAACCTTTTATGAGACTACAAAGAGGGGAGGGGCAGAGACCAAACCTACCAGCACATGAACTACTTCAAAAGGTATATTGGTCTATGAATGTGCAGTTGGTCAGCTGCTCTACAGTAACTGCTTGTGCCCACGCTGCTACCCCAGTGTAATGCTACCAGACATTGGCTGGGGAATAAGTGGACAAATGCATGTGACACTTGTGTCGCAGGTTGTCCCCCTAGCTTACCTCATGGAAACGTGTCAAGTGCAAATAAAACAATAGAATGGGAATTTTCCCCCTGAATTCTGCTGCAGAGACTCTACACATCTTGCATCCATCCAAGCTTTCTTATTATGCAGGTCAATATGTTAGCAAAGGCAACTAGAAAGGCCATCAGGCTGAGGAAAGCTGAGATACTGGATGGCCTTTGAACCTTGTGTGAGTCCTGTCACTTTAATGACCAGCCTGTAATCTTTGTAATATATATTTGATAGACATTTAGGGGTAAGTGAAGTTGAATCTAAAACCATTTCTCTGCCAGCATAAGTAAAAATACCAAATAGACATGAAAGGATGGAAAAATTTATGTAAGGTTTAAAAAAGCCAATGTAAAGAAACCAAAATAGATGTGTTACATATAGTATGTTACAAACTTTGTGGTACTTCTTTATTTTTTCACTTTTCTCTCCAGCCGCCTGCATCCCTTTTAATCAGACTACCTTCCAGAAAATCCCCTATTTTCATTTTTCACACCCATCTTTTTCTCATCGGTACCTAACTGGTTTAAAGCCAGATGTCCAAACACAAAGACTTTTTCTCAAGATGGATGAAGAACTTGCAGTTGAGAGCTGTTTCCAAAAAAGAATATTTTCCTCAAATAAATTTCTCTCCTGACTCTGCTTCCATCACAAACCAATAATTACCAGAAAGTTTGCAAGTCTTTGGCACTGTTCAAGTCAAAATCTGAAATTTAGGCCAATTTCAGGTTCAATTCTGTGCTCAAACAACTGTCTTAACCGAATGCAAATCCAATTGCAATGATTACTTTCTCCTCCTCTGTCACTTGCTACTGTTCTGTGGTATCTAAGTCATGCAGTTTGTGAATTAATTATGGGGGTGTGTGTGTACTTTATTTTTCTGAAGAAAAGTGAAACTAACATTTCTCACTTTAGTCTGCCAGTATCATTGTATGCACATCCTTCATTCCCTTCCGATCAGATTGGAGCCTTGCTGTAATTTTCTAAATCCAGATCTTCTATTCAGTCAGTAAAATGGTCTCTGGCCATGTACAGAGCAAAATCACTGATCTTTCTGGATTTTTAAAAAAATAATCTAATTTTAAGTGCTTTAGACACTAATTACACAGCAATGGCAGCCATTGCCTAGCTGGATTGGCTTAAAAGCTTCATGCAAAATGCTGATTTGCAAATTAACTTGCCTTGGCAACCAGGAGAGATGTCAATTTGAAAATAAGTGGCAGTGTATAATTTCACCTCAAAAGGCCAAGGTTTGCTGAAAAATGATACACACATTCTCATGATGAAGGATTTGTTATGCTATTGACCATTGACATAAGTAAGTAAGAAACCATTATCCTGAGGACAAAAATAAAAATAAATCAAAGCTCACTTTCCAGCTGCCTATAAGAAGAACTTGCTTGATGTCATTTCTGGCTAAAATTACTTAGGCATGTGCCAGCTGCTTTGTCAAAAGTGTGGGTCTACTTACTGAAGGCACTATGTCTACTCACTTGTCAAACCAGTGATAAAATCCAGAAGGAAGCGGCCTTGCATAAGCCTCTCCTTACAAGTAGAGACACCAAAAAAAAAATTAATACACAGACACATGCACAAATCTGTTTTAAAAATTAACCCTGTTAATTCCTTTATAAAAAGCCTGTTTGCAAACATTGCAGTTATGGGGTTTTGTATAACATTAGGGTCAGATATATATGAGTTGTTCCACAAAATTGAGAGTTCATATTGGTTGGGTTAAAATGGAATGGCATGATCATGACTTGGACGGGGCTGTGCAGCGACTGTCAACAGTAGTGGCAGACAGCAGTACTATTTGCATCACGGTATTATCTCATTGTGAGCCTACAGTGAAGAGGCTCTTTGTTCTGGGAACTCAGCCCAGACAGAGGAAATTGTGGGGAGAAGAGATGAAACTTCTCTTGCTTTATCTGTCCTTGAAGCTTGTCAGCCTCCAGATTCACCCTGAGGCTGCTGTGTGCAAGCCCCGACTCCTACAGGGAAGGGAGGTGGCTGACAGCGACGTGGAGCTCGGACCAGTCTCACTTTCCCTGTAGTGTTTAGTTCCTCTATCTCCTCTCTGTCTCTTCTAGAGCACAGAAGAAATATTCCAACACAAAAAGCCGTCCTTGGCCCTTTGGGGTGATTGTCTAAGTAACCATGTGGGCGGCGTGCCCCGGTGTGATTGGGTGGCCACAAGGCTATTCGGGCACATCGGTGCCCTGCAGCACAGCTGTGCAGGCAAAGACAGCAGTGGCTGGTGGGAGACGAACCCTGCTTCAGGACTGACTTTCCCCATCACACCTGCGAGGGGACAGGAACACAGCCTCACCTTGGGAGCTGTGGTTATTTAATACTCGTGTTGGACAGGAGCTGTTTTGCTCAGTCCTCTGAATTCTGAAAGTCACATTCATACTTTGTCTGAATGGAAATGTTTTGGAGCATGAGGAGGAGTGAAATAGACTTTGGTTTTGCTGACAACCTTGTGGTTTAACAGTGGCCTTGGACGTAGAAAGCCCAGGATCAGGGTGCTCCTCCAGGTAACTCTGAGTAATTGCAGATAAAAATCAGTAATGAAAATGAGTAAAATGTGATTCAAGCTGAGAAAGGACTTCAGCCTTGTGTCTTTTAGTACCTTTGGCTGTGGTACACAGACATACGCTCACATATGTAGGCATTTTCACAAAAAAGGTCCAAAGAGTTTGTGCTTTCTCCAGAAAAAGAAACAAAAGCAAACAAAACAAAACTAGATATGAAGAAACGAAGTCTTGAAAATTAATGTAGCATGGAATTATTGTCCTCCAGTCAGCTTTAATTGCTAGCACAACAATTGATGATTAGAAGTCAAAAATTCATATCCCACATGTATTCTTCTTCAATTTTTGTTTTTAATTTGTCCTCCCAGCAGATCCTCCTTTATAGTAAGTTTATTTATCAGAGTATTCATGGAAAGTAGAGCCCAAAGGGGATGTAAATACAAAGTAAGTGAATTTGTTTAAATATTTAAATCAACATTTGTGTAATGTATTATCCCAGCTCCAGTCAGCATTCTGGACTAGAGTGGGATGGAAAATAATTTTCATAAGAAATTTTTAAAGGTGGAAATTTATTGCAATTCAAATGTCTAAACTGTACTGTGTAAAAAGTAATTCTTGTTTCTTTTTTGAATCGGGAAATTTGTTAATGTCTATTACAAACCAGTATTTACATCATTAAAGAATAAGGTTAAAATTCAGTGCTTAAATTAAGTGACAAAAATTTGGGCATAAAGTAAAACTTGAAAAATATCTCTAGGCTTTAATTATTTTTTAAAATAAAAAAAAAATGTTTTTAATCCAGTTCAACTGGTCCTATTTTGGACTTTTCAGTTTGTTAGAAACATGTTAAATTAACTTGAACATTTCCCAAAGATACTGAAGCATGATACTAATCTAATGCAGTGAAACTTTGATTTTATACATTATGCAAATGCAGTATATTAAAATTTGTTCATCCAGAAAGGAAAGGATATGTGCTCTTGTAAGTGAACTAGTGCCGTTGCTTAGTATTGCTATATTGCCTTTTGGTTTTGAAAAGGAAAGGAAACGTTTTGAACTGTACTGAAAAGTCTGTGAGGTGGGTGGGGAATTTTGGGAGGGTGACTGTAAAACTCCATGCTCACCCCAAATGCCCCATGGTCAGCTGCACACTTTTTTGCTACGAATCCGTTTTAGACATGTTTGCTGTTTACCTGCCGCAAAAGCAGCAGGGATCAGCATCATCCACAGTGTCCACTGCAGTTGTTTCAGTTCATTACTTATTAAATGTGTGTTTCAAATGAGTGGCACCATAGATTATGTTCCCAGTAGACTCTTAGACTTCTGCTTAAATTCATGTAGATCGAGAGTTATCCTAAAATCAGCAAGACATTCTCATTATGTAAAGTTAAGCAAATGTTCAAGTGTTTGTATTATTGGGGCTAATCCATAAAATTGAAAAGAAAACAGAATACACAAGATATGTAACATTTCTATAGGAACCTACAACTGTATCAGCTTAAAGTGAAAGGGTAGTTTATACATAATTATACATGTGTATATATGCATATATGTATGTATTAACATGTTGAATTCACACACTGAGATTTTTAAATTGGCATCATCAGTGCTAAACACATGCCAGGATTAATTATATGACTTCTTTTTCTTCCCAAAAGTGGGTTGCTGTAATACCTGTTGCAAGGATATGTGATTAACATTGTTTGGGCCCTGTGGCATTATGTTCTTTATTTATTTATTTCTGAGAGAATCCCTAATCCCTGCTTAATTTTATGAACTGTCAAAATGATTCTAAACATCTCTCTGGTTTGCATTTTCACCTCAGGACAGGAGTCCAGAGGTACAGATTTGTTGTACAACAGTGGACTTTAGGCAATTTTCATCTTTTAATGCCTGCAGCGTCTGAGGTTGAATTTGTAATAATATCAGATTATCTCTAAAGGATCTTTCTGTTATACTTGCAAATAGTTCTGCAGGAAAATGCAAAAGGTATAGAAGAAAAATAATTGATTAGATGCAGGAGATCATTTTGTCACATAATCCCAGATGGAAAAGAAAACAAATGCTGATTTCTTTTTTTTAATGACAGTTGAAAGATACTATGGGAAAGATACTTGCTATTCTGGTAAAGTCAGATGCTGGTCTCAGTCCCCGAGTTAGACCTTAAAATTCAGTAAGAAAATGTGCAAAAATAACACTGTAGCTAGAATTTTATTTTAGAATGGGAATGGCTTGTTCAAATGGTGTGTACAGCCATAACACCTAACAAAGTAATGTGGCTCCACTGCTATTGGTATGATAGGTGTATAAGGTAAAAAAAGGTGTAGATATAAATTAACCATAGGTGAGATTCTTATTATTTTGAATAGAATATGAATAGACTTCCATTATATTTTGGGGAGCTATGAACAAATTGGGTGATACTTAGAATGGGGAAAAAAAGTCTGACAACAGATTCCATATAGTAATTTCGTGCATGAAAGTCAGGTGATGGAATTCATTAATATTTAATAAATGTTGATAAAAATCTACATTTATTATTGGTATCATAAGCGAGATCCAATTCAGGTGTAATTTGTGGGCTGTTATAATTTTCTGAAGTTTGTATTTTAGTAAGATATTGAACCTCGTTTCTTACTGAGAGCTGGGATGCTATTCTGATTTGTTCATATTGTAACAAATTCATTTGAATTCCGCTAATGACACCAATACAAATTTACACCAAAATAGCTGATCAAATTGAGGAAGATGGACTGACAAAAATTGTAGGGTATGCCTTTGAACCGAAACTTTCCTTCCTTTATACATAGATTAATCTCACATAAAACTTAGGATTTTGAAAATATTTGGTGAGGCATCATTTGGTGTTTAGAATTGCAGGCCGTTTCACTCATCTTCATCTGTACTTGAAGAGGGAGGAAAGAACAACGCTTCTTTTCTTTGAGCTCCACCCAAAGCAGCATGTAAGAGACCAGAACTTATGAAACTGGGGAATAATTAAAACAGAGCCAGCAGCGGAAGGGATGGACATGAAATCTTTCTGAAGCAGCACATGTATCTGCTCCCATCCTGCTGCTGAGAACAAAATGTCATAAACTGAGGAAATTCAAGCCCTTCGTTGTTGCTGAAGACTGAAATACCATTTTTTCACTTCTGAGTAGTTAGCGCTGTTAAAATGAAAGTCATAAAAGAAACAAGGATATTGAAACCCTGTTTCTACTTTCTAGTTCATGTTTTGACAAATACAGGAGAGAGCAGGGAAGTTTGAAATTGGGAAGCCAGATGATGAAAATATCATCTATGGCCAGAAATATAGAGACATTAGGTAGTCATCAAATATTGATGGTGCATTGAAGGTGTAAGACTAAGGCAGAGCACTCCATTTGTTTGTTTTGTTTGGCCAATGTGTTAAGTAGAATAACTTATAAGAAATGTTAGAATTCATCCCTTCTACTCCTTTTGTTAACAGGTTAGCACTCGACCAATTCACATACCTAAGGTTTTATGTATTATTAATCAAAAAAGTTAAAAAGTCAATCCAATCTGGTTATATACAGTAGTTCTTGTGGTTTTCAAACCTTTAAATAATTTATGGTGTCATCACTTTCCCAGTGGATGTCAGGCTGGTAGAATGTCTGGAATCAGAATCCCACTGGGAAAAAAAGAAACATAGTCAGAAAAAGTAGTAATTTTTTTTTTAATAATAGCAACTCCAGCCTATTGTATCATCACTATCAGTCTCTAGAGAGACCATTTCTCTGAAAGAGAAGTTTTTCTTATACGAATCCTTTTGGGATCAAACAATCCTGACAAATCTATACATACACAGTATTCTAACTGGCTACGGTTGTGTGTGTGTGTTTGTTGAGCACATAAATAGATGTGTCTTTATTAAAAAAAAAATCCTAGGCCTTTTTGCACTTATTTCTATCCAAATGTATCCAATACACAATATTTAAATTTGTCTTAATCTTCTGAAACCAATTGTTATTAATTATAGTTTTTTGGTTTTTTTTAGAAATTATAATCTAACTGTAATTATCACTATTGTGTAGAGATCTATTCAGCCCTTTTTATTTCAGACACATTAGTTCTGTTTCTTTTGCAGCGGTAAGCCCCCACAGCTGATCATTGTAATGTTAAATGTTTGGGGTTTTTTTTGTGTGTCCCAAATACATTCAGTGAATTTTTATCATTTTGATATTGGGGAACCTACTTTTGAGCTGTTTTAATCTTTCTAGGTATTCAAGAATACCATTAAAAAGTTATTAAAAAATACTACATTCAATTTCAAAGTATGTTAAGAAAGAATGGTATTATTTTATGTGATAGAATACCAGATTCTGTCTTCACAAGTAAGACACTTGACTTCTATTATTGAATAGACTGCTACCATATATTTAACACATAACCTTCTTTCAGAATTAAAAACCTCCTCTCAACCCAGAAAATCATATGTTCTTTCTCCATGCAAAACAAGGTCATTGAAGGCCAGGTATATCTGACAGGTACTCTGCTAGTTCCCCAATAGATTATGACTTTTTATACCTCTTTGTTTTATGCCATAGATTTGTATCTTGTAATGTCCCTCACAAAGCTATTTTTTTTTAGCTTGAACCTCTCAATATCAAACCAAGGAAGCATCAGTTAAGAAAACTGTCCTATGATCTTTTAACACAGCTGATTTTTCCTTTCAGCTGCCAAGTCTCCATACTCACTCACTTCAGCCAGGACCACAAACTTTCCTGCTGCATCCAAATCCTGCTCTGCTACAGGTCTAAGAAACTTTGCTTCCTGACCCTTCACTGCAGCCTGTACAATTGCTAACAGAACTGAGTCAATGACATGGATGCATTTCTACGTGCAGGCAGGCAGCCACCCTAGCAACGTCCTGCCTGAGGTTCGGGATTTATGTAAATTAAGACTGGCCTTAAGTGTAAGTAAGGAAAGTAAGCTTTCTGCAGCTATGAGATACTTGTCATGTCATTATGAACTGAGGTTGAGAAAGTTTGGTAGATGAGGGAGGTGGATGTTTCACTTACAGAATCAGGATTTGAGCCCCTTATTCCTTTAAAAACAGAGACAAAAATAGAAACTTAAATCTTATATTATTAAAAAAAAAACAACGAAAAAAGATGTGAAGGATTTAGGTGCATGCTTATCATAAAATTCCCTCAGTACCACTAACTCAGCTGTATTGATGACATGTATTGACTCATATACTGCTTTCAGCAACACTTGTGTAAATCCCGGGTACTGCAACTTCAGTCACTTTGGTGCAATTGCTCTTGATTTACACTTGTGTAACTGACAGCATTTGACCCTTAGACTATACATATACCTTAAATTATGCATTTAGCTTCCTGAGCTGCAACTGAACAATAAGGCAGTATATATATCATCTGGTACGTACCATGCATCAGCTTAATGTGGACATTTTGGTTTTGCAATTCTTCTACTTCTGTGCTGCCATTCTCATACTTGAAAGGGTATTAAATTATATATATATATAAAAACCACACATACACACACACATGCATACACTTTCAAGAAATTTGTGTGATTCTTAGATAATGTACGGCTCCAGAAAGCTGTGTATTTTTGTCATCTTTCCTAAACAGTGTGTGCAAAACTTGGTGGTGAAGTGCATGACTGTTTAAACTGATCCTAACTAGCACTCTCCAGGTGATCAGAACCTATCTTGCATGAGGATAATAAGAAGGTTATTGCTTGCCTTGTTTCTTATATCTAAACAGGGACAACAAGGTTCCCCACTGAACATGTGAACATGTCCAAACACAGGATTACCAAGATGAGGGAGAAGAATAGAGGTGCCCTGAGTCCTTTGTTGGTTTTGGTCATATTTGTGGAGCACAATTCCTCTCTTCATGTGGTGGGGTCACACCTGTAGAGGTCTTCTTTTCCCAGGGTACATCTGGCTGAATATTGCATTGTCAGCCTTACCTTGCTGATGGTCTGCCTAGCTCTGATTTGCACAATGCTTGTCCTGCAACCACATTCCCAGAAGCTTCTGCTGAAGACAAAAGGTGCTTCGAGAACTAGCTTAAGAGATAAAGAACAGACAAACCTAGGCAGTCTGCTTTAACTTCTCTGAAGACAAGTACCCCTGAACAACTCCAAAATGTAGGGTTCCAAGATAAGTATTCTGTCCTACACTTACCCTTTATACAATGGGCACACTGTAGCCACAGTGAAGATGGGGCCAAGAGCAGAGAAATGGTACACATCGTTGGAAAATCAGGAATGTTGTTAAGCATTTGCCCCCATTTTTCTCTAAGTAAAACTGAGGACTGCATTATAGTAACACTTAACATTTCCACAGACTTTTACTTTTAAGAAGCCTAAACCTGCTGGGTTTATGTAATTTCTGTGGTTCCTGCAGCCTTCCAAAAGGCAGCTATACTCTGAAAAAAAGATTAAAAGTAACAGCCACCTTTTAAAATTATATTATTAAGAAGAGAAACTAGAAATTAATTTTATTTATAAACAAAGTCAAAAGCAGAAGGGAAGAAAGTTTAACTGAAAAGCAATAAAGTTTTGGACAGTTCACAAGGTCTAGCAGCCTGTGGGCCAAACAATAAGCAATTTGTTGAGGAAGAGAGAATAAAGACATTCTTTCAGGCTGGCCGGCTGGCATGGTGAGCTGCCCATTGTGCTGCTGGCTGCAAGACCTGGGATTAGAGAGCAATTCAGGTTCCCAGGCTTGGCACCAATGGAAACTCAAGTTTATGTATTTAGTCTTTGAACAGAAGAGGAGGTCACAGTTCAGTACCACTTGAGGGCTGATCTACCAAACAGCACTAGTACTGGCTCCAGAGGATGGATGTTCGTCTGCCCATTTGGTCAAAGGTGAACTGGCCTGATAATGCCTCTAGCAAGGTAGAAAAGATAAAAAAGTTTGCACAGCAAAGCTGAGATGGGGGAGGGACACTCTTTCAAGTGATAGATTCCAGTGAAAAGGCAAAGTATAGTCATAATGACAGTCTGCTGCCTGAAAGTAACACAGTAGGTTAGAATTGAATAATATAGAAATACCTTAAAAAATATTTTTCTTGTTATTCATGTGGGGTCTTTTTATCAGATCTGTTTCTGCATTAAGAAACACAAAAGGAGGGGGAGAGGGGGTGCTTCTTTGCTACACTAAAACTCCAAATTTTTCACAAACACCAGATATTTCAGTCTGCACTTAAAAAAAAAAAAAGGCAGAAAAGCAGGAGCGGACAGTAATAAAATCGAGCGGAGAGTAATAAAATCAATATAGTTATCAATCAAGTATATATTGCAGGATTAAGCACACAGAATACATTCCACAGCTGTCAGGTTGCCCAAGAGTTAATAGGTGGGAATAACAAAGCTACATTATCACCTATAATATCCATAAATTATTACACTCTGATGACCATTAAGGGTGCTGCTTAGGAACTGGCATTCTCTATGGATAGGTGGTTGTAGATATTCCAAAAGAGGAAGCCCACATTCTCCAAAATTATAGCTTGCTTTGACCAGCTGAGATGATGAGACCCTTTTTGACTGACTCCAAATAATCAAATTTTTACTGGATACGCAGAATGAATTGTATGGCAATAGCAGAAATTATACATTAATAACAGACAATTATTACTGGTGACAGTGTTCATGTTTTTATATTTTTATGAAGATCTAGGTGAATCTTAATAAAGTAATGACCTGATTTCACACTCATATTTAAAGATTAAGCTCCTTGGGTCATGTACACTAGAACTCTATGCTTTTTTCACTTCCTACAAGTACTCACAGGATTGAGCTTTTCCAGCATACATGTCTCAGAAAGAAATGTTGATGCTTGCATATGTGAATATGAAATTTAGAAGAATCAGAGTGAATGGGACATGCAAGAATCTAAAATGTCCCCACCAAACAAGTAACAACAACCAACAGCTGCAACACTCAAATGTTCATGCTTACTCTGTGTAGAATAAGGAAGAGAAAAATGAAGTTAAACAAACAGAAAACCTTATTGTACAATTTTCCATAACGGATACATTGGAGATAAGTGCAGTTTGTTTATGAGCTTCCAGTGGACAGAAGAAGTATCTAAATTCATCACCCTCTTTGGGGTATGAACTGAGTCAGAATAGCAGAATCTGGCCTCAGGTGAATTGCTCGTTAAAGACATTAAGTCCAACTCTACCTTCTTCAGATAATAAGAAAATTTCAGACTTAGGTTTTTCTGGCAAGCAGCTTTCAGGAGTAACATTTTTAAAAAATCTCCAAAGCACAAGGGTGCATGAGGACTTAAGATTCACTCCACTCTTTAATTTTACATGCAGTCTTTAGTTTGATATTTCTCTCTTCTTCCCAGACAGAGAAAAGAAACATTTTTTACAGAATGAGACCATGGGGTAACTAGGCTGAAGAATTATTATAACATGCATTATGAAAACTCATACTTATTGGTTTGATATTCCAACACAAGATAGGACGACACTTTGGTGTTTCAGTTCTTCAGCTTCTGTTGATGTAAATCAAGCCCCAAGTCCACCGCAGAAGCAGAACTTAGCACATCGCTCAAGCCAGAGGGCCTGCCCTCAGCCGGGCATTCCTGCTGTTCACTTCTGGCCAATGATCTCTGCAAACTGCTTGGCCTCGAATTCTTGCTGTGGGTTTTCCAAAGAGTTTCTTAAATCAGGAGAATGTCTTAAGTTAAATGAATGCTAAGCCTTTTTGCTGGCAGGAAAGTTGGAGGGAGGAAGGACACTTCCTCAGTTTGGTGGGACTCTGAGCCCCTGGCATCAGAGGAGAACAACCAAACTCTACACACAAGGAACTGTGGGCAAATGATATGAGGAGCCAGAGGCATTGCCAGTGATAGTCAGAGGGGACATGCTTTACCTTTAGAAAACTCATACCTGATGGGGTCATGGAGTTTGCTATGTAGTGTACTGTAGCTTCAAGTCCTGCCAAATTCAACAGGGCCAATCTTTGGCTTAAAAGTTATTTGGAGTAGATACCACATCCTCCTTTAGGCTTTATCAGAACATGGCATAAAGGAAAAGAGGGAATACTATTTCTGCTGTGTCTGAGCATTGCTGTGACAGTAATACAAAATAGCAACGAGTAATCATCTACTTTGGGGAGCATAGTTCAGATTAAGTTTGTTAGTGAGGAACCGAAGTATGAGTTTGAAATTCTGATAAGCCCTCCAGGCCTCCAAATGTTAGGGAAAAAATTATCCACTAATGATTTTTTTTTAAATTTGTTATTTCAGCATAGATTAACTGTGACTTTATGCATATAGCTTAGAAAGGGGTTTTCCATCTCTCTCTCTTTCTTGGTCATGTTGTGCCTTTCATCTTTGCTGTAATTCTGCTCCCCTCCAGTGTCAGTTCTCACAAATTTCCCAGCTTTGTATCTTGATGAGTGTCTGTCCTATGACTTCTGTCACCTGCATGTGCCTGGTACAGGCCCCACACACCAACCCTCCCTTTTTCTCTTGCTGCTTCTCTCTCTTTCTCAGACCACAGGGGCCACACGATCACCACTTTCTCAGTGTGGCATTTCCTTCTGCGCGTTGCTCTCACATGTTGTTTATCTCTCAGAAGGATTGTAACCATAGATAGCATCAGTGGAACTGTATCTGTCTAGGAGCAGATGTCTACCTCTGCCGTATCATCTTAATTGCCCTGCTGTGGCTCACCTACCAGAAATCTTTTTTTTTTTTCTGCTTTACTCCTTTTTTTCAGTCTTACCTTTTTTTTTTTTCTTTCTTTTTTTTCACCTCTAATTTTGCAAATGATTAGTTGAAAAACAACAGGACTCAGTTTGTAGGCATAGGACTCATCATATTTAATCTTATAAAGAAAGAGAACCTCTTCAGTCCCTAGCTAACTGGACAGTACTTTCTAGGGTCTTTGAGGTTTTGTCTTACATCTTCATTTTGTAGTGAATTGGGTAAACATTGCTGAAAAAGAATCTAGAGAAGTAGGAAATGATTATAAAAATATCTCTCTAAAACAAGATACTACAGTTTGGACTATGAGGATAAACAAGTCATGTAAATAACTTTATATTTATGGCAGAGACATCCCCTTACCTGTTTCAAGGGTATTGATAATTTTCAGCCTGAGTTTTATTCTGAGAGAAAATTGAATCACATAGCTCTTCAGAAGTCTTTTCTATGTAAAAACTTGAAAGATATTAATTTTGTCATCTTATTTATAAATGGTCCAAATTCTACCTTTCAGTCATTCTGGGTTTACATTGATCAACAGTAAAATAGAGATTTGTACTAGTTAGGGACTAAAATTTAGTCTACAAAAGCTGAAAAATTATTTATCCATATTCCATTATAATTACCTCAGGTGTTTTTTTGATGGCTGAAAAAGTGTTTGTATCAGAAAGCTACACTTGAATTATCTATGTTCTCCACATGAGGAAGATGGTAAGTTCAAAAGGTGTCCAGCCTTCAGTCAGTTCAGACTTAGTCTTAAGTTTGCAATAGAATTTGAATAAAGTTTCTCCTGGTTTCCTGAATTTATGCTGTAGAAATGACTTATGATTGACCTAAATTATATTCATGCAAGAAATGTTTGGTCCTTTTTATGAAGTAACACAAGCACAGTATTTTTAGGAAGTGTATATATACCAAGATACACATTTACTGTTAGCAATAAATTAAAATTAATCTGACATTATCATGCTAGTATATAAAATACTACAACTACTTCCAATCACAGGGAGCACAAATCAACAGACAAATAGCACTCTAATGTATTGAGCTAGAAATACTTTTAATTTCAGCACTTACATGCATATAAACACACAAACCATAATATTCATCTCACATTCCTTTTCCTTTTTTAATAAGGATCTTCCAATGCAGGATGGAAATACCCTGTGCCCAGCATCAGGAATGTGCCTGTCACATGACAGCTAAATTCTACTAAAGACAGCAGAAATTTTGGCAAAGTTTATTTTTTATTCACTCCCCAGTGATTAATATGTTCTGTTTTGCTGCATTTAAGGTCCTCTTAAGTTGTCTCCTGACTGCTGCAGTGCCTTGAGAAAAGTAGGTCTTTGTGCTGTATTTCAGACACTGCAGTAATAACAGTTTCAAAATAAGTTCAATTCAGTGCAGAATCTCCGTTTGGATTTTTTTTTTCTTTGTTATTTTTCTTCAGCTCTTTAATACAGTTTAAATTTGGTCCAAAATTGCCCTTGCAAAGACAGTGTCTTATTTATGAGATGTCAGCAAAACAGTTTTCTTTTACAACAGCAACAGCATACTAGTACGGTTTGGGGAGGTAAGCTTCAATCTTTCTTGGTATCTCATCAGAGCCATTAATTAAATTTCAGTTGATAATACTTACCGCAGGTCATGTTGAACCCTCCTGCTGTCCCCTAAACACACAAACACAGACACAGACACATTAAAAAACCCAAACTCCAAACCTCTGGAAAAGAAGTGAAGTTTTTACATCTATTTGCAATTGAGATTGTTCTACTTTCAGATTCTTCATCTGATTTTGAGAATTCTTAATGCAAAAAACCACAACAGACAGTAACCTTTAAGCAAGACAATATTAGTATCAGATACCTTTTTGGTGTAAATATAAATGATTGATATTTAGTATTTAAAAATCAACACAGAAATTCAACAAAAAGCCCTAAGAATGAGCCCCAGGAATTCTGGTTAGAAATATAGGTAAAATTACAAACTCCAGCAAAGAGTGTGTCTCAGACAGATACTTCCCAGAGGCTCCCTAGTCCTGGTGATAAATAAATGTAGCTCTTTATCTGCCTTTCTCTTTGCCTTCAAAGATCTCTAGATACCTAAGCTTGATTTCAAGCAAGTGTCCCTATTTCTGTACTGAGGTCCCTGTTATCTGACCATCACAGCAGTACCAGGAGGTATTTACATTTTGTAAGTTCCTCAAGATCTAAGTTAATATTCTGCTAATGTTCATAATTTACAGAGACTATAATTATTTGGATATTGGAGTTCTAAAAGTTCTGGAAAGTCTAAAAATTATTTAATTTAACCGCAGTGAGCAATAACAATTAGAAATAATTATTGCTACAAAAGTTTTAGAGTAAGGTGATCTAGTGACTAAGCCTCCCATTGCCTTGGGAGATAATGGTCTTAGAGCCCTTCCCCAGCTCTACCATTGATCTTCTGCAGGTTTTTTGGGGGCAAGTGACTAAACTTTTTCTATGCTTCTGTTATCCTTTGGAAAAGGATGTTAATAGTAAAACTCCTACTTTTTTTTTTTAATTTTGCTCATTAGGTTTGAAGTTTTTTAAAGACTGAAGCTAGCTTTTTTATGTCAATAGAAGTAGGCTATACAGTATCTTAGAATTTCTAGCCATTCTATAATACTAATGATAAGAATAGTAAATATCTGAGTGATGAACTGACGTGAAGAGAAATTTGGAGCTAATCTTAAACCTCAAATGAATCCAAATTGTTTAGATGGCAGTAGTCCAGACATTCAGAGTCATATCTGAATTTCTTTCAAGTATGAAATATTTGGGTAGTTCAAGCCCAAAGGACTTAATTATCCTCATGACTAAACTTGTAGTATCTCCATAGAATTGGAAAATCCTCCCTATTTATGCAGGCAAAATAGGACTACATGTAAGAACAATGTGAATCAGGAGAGTGGGACCAGGCTGCCATGTATTCAATGTCATGTGCTACGACTTAGAGTATGTAGGCTGCAGGAGAAGCACCATTCAGAGAAGTGCATGGTTGCCCAAGATCCCTTTCTGGTCATTTCTGCCTCAGCAGCAATCCAAAGCAGCTCCATTTAGTCTTTTACTGTTATTCCCAACTGATAATAGCATTATTGTGATTTGAATTTGGCCAGAAGGTTCCTTTTTCACAATTCTTCTCAAATTTTCTTCTTCTGTTTCTTGTGTGACAATGAATTTTGGCAACATAGAGTGTCAGCTGAGCCAGTATCAGCATCCAGTGTTATTATACTGAATACAGGATCTGGAACCGTTGTTACTATGTACACATTATAAGCTGCTCAAGCCTGTGCTTATGATGCTTATGATTCACTGTGACAAGAAGGTAGAATTTCAGAAAGCTTGATCTGTGCAGGTAAAAGAGGTTGGAAGAAGCTGCATAGCTGAGGGAGTGTTTCAAGATGCATAGGCACTATAAACTGACTCAGCACTGGTGGATGCTATTATCTGACAATGAAAGAAAGTGAACGCAAACCTGCTAAGAAGTGTCTCTGAGACCTTGCTCTTGTGTATTATACTGGTTGGCCACCTCAGAAAACAGGTCATTGCAGATTTAGAGATAAGGCGGCTATCTCACTCCCAGAGTTTGCCTTCCAGACCAAATCTGTAAAATTCCAGTCAGTCATAATGATTTCTGTAGATGAAGTCTGTTCATCTGATGATTCTCAGTGGGAGAAAAGTTGAATTTAATAACCTTTGCCTTTGACCTATACTAGAGAATTGTTTCTTTTCCCACTTTTTTCCTTTTTTTTTTTTTCATTTAGTCTTGTGTTGCCCATTTGCACACTTTTACTGGACCATCCTTATAATCCTTGTAGACTGCACTTAGAAGGAAAGGACACTGGGATTACATAGGCCTTTGCTTAATTAGAGGAAATGGAATTTGAAATATTTGCTGGTCCAGTTTTAAAATGCCCCCATATAGAGAAGGGCATTTTTGAAGTCGCCTATACCATCCTGTTATCTGTTTGTTCTGTGGGGAGGACCCATTTTTCTCAAGAGGGACAAGCTGAGTCTTTTCATTAGGAACAAGACTGTCATTAGCAATAACTTTCATTCACTTATGGTAAAAATAATGGAAATAACATTTTATTTTGTGAAGAGTTGATAAAAAAATTGTTTTCAGAAGGGTGTTCTTTTAAATATTTCATAAGAACATACTGATTTTAACAATATTTTAATGGAAAAAATTCAGTGATTTAAAATCAAAATAAAACAATTAATTTTTGTTTTTTTTCTCTTCCAATTTATTTGCATTTTATTCTGTATTAATGTTTACATTATATATATAATAATTCATGCTCTCAGTCAAAACCTTTTTGACTCTAGTGAAACAATTCCACAGTATCAAAACAAATGTATTGTTTCACTTGTTGTAAATAGATATTTTTAGAAGTTCCCTGCTATTGCTTCTTGAAAGTGGTGGTCTACATTTTGTCCTAGATTGGTACATAAAGAAAAGTTGAAAAGTCAAGATTCAAGATTCATTCTACCATTCCTAGGATGAAAACTGGCTGTTTCCAAAAAGAAAAGAAAAGGAAAAAAAAAAAAAAAAAAAAAGAAAATAATAAAGGGGGCAGGAAGGAATATCACAAGCAAAAAAGAAAAAAAAACCATAATCTCTGTTCTCTTGTCTTAGACACCTCATCTGCCTTTGACAATTCACTGCACTGTCCACAGCTCTGTCCCTTCAGTACTAGTGCTGCTCCAAGTTTTTCATGTTTGTCATGGTTATATGCTGCCCTTCTGACATTTTGTCTGTACATATAGTCTAGCCATAACAGACCTATAAATATGAAGAATTATTCAAAAATGTTTTGTCCATTAACGAAGACTTTTTGCAGAACAAAACCTGGTCGTTTGAAGCAGGACCTTCTATATGGGAGGTGACATGCCTGAGAGATAATAAAATAAAACGTTATCTACCCACTGAGTAATGGAGTCATTGGCCATCAGCATTACACAGAAACACTTGTGAATTGTACCAGTAAGAGTATTTCAACTTCAGGGAAAGAAAAAAAAAAATTACTTGGCCTGTCATTAGTGAAGCTCTAGCAATAGCAGCAGGGGAGAGGGTAAAGAATCCTAAAATAAAAGACAGAGAAAAGGATAAAATCTAATTAATGGAGTTTGTAGATTGGAAAGCCTATCTATGGTTCATTTAAACATGAATATCTAATGCAAGGCTAGGCAATCCCTTATAGCACTGACTTCTAGAAACTGTAAAAAAAGATCGTGCTTTGGTTCTGCTATTACTTTACCTTGATGATAGGAGGTTAGAATATGAATGCAGTTTGAAAGATAGTACCATTTCTTTGATACATCAAAAAGCACTCTGCAGTAGACTACTACTTTAGTAGGACACTTATAGTCAAAGCTAGTATTTGACTATGCTCCTAATGTCATATTACAATGACAGAAGCTCAAGATATATCAATTTAATCTTAGTTCAAAAAAATCTTTTAGTTCTGCTATAGCAAAGTCAAAATGGACTTTTATAGTTTTTCATCTTGAAATTGGACAACGAACAACTTTTATAGTAAAAATGAAATGCAGAATATGGTTGAAAGGGTAATCATATTCAGAGTTAAAAAATAAAGCTCTTGCTACTTACTTGGCACTAAAGTTTCCAAATAGGAAGCTATGCTAACGAAAAGGAGATTACACAATTAAAAATCAACTCTTCTGACTAGTAAAAGACAGTGGCTCTGCATGTCTTGTCATTTCTTGTTCACTTGTTTTATACTATTTAAGGATAATGGTGCCTTTGAAATGACTTCTGATATACCGTGATGAAAATGAGAACTAGTCCCACTTCACAGATGTTAGATTGAACAGTTTGGTGTACAGCTCAGTATAATGTAGAATGAATTTTGAGTCATCTTGTAGTTTTTTAAACTTCATCAGTCTAATCTTTTGTGTAAAAAAAAAAAAAGTGTTCATTTGTAGAATTACAACATGTAAAAAAGTTCTTACAAAGGATAGGTGTTACCAGCTACTGATTTCACCAGACTGTAAAATGAATCCATGGAGTGAGTCATGCAGTTCAGTCATGATACCTGGCAACTAATTCGTTACTCACAAAGAGACACGGAGGTGGTGTGTACACAAGTTCATCACCAATAAAATGTTTAACAGCTTTGCCTGACTTTAAAAAATTTCCAAGTCTAACTCGGGATTCAGTTATGTAATTTAAATGACTGGCCTTAAAGATCAAAAAATACATATTGTAGATGATGTAGGTAATTCTGCCTCTCAATGTGTATAGCCTTTTCTAGGTAACGTAACTGTATGCAAAGACAAACTGTATGAAATCCTCTAACTGCAGAGAGCAGGGGATTTTCTCTGTCAAACACTGCACTTGGAGGCTTCTTGTTGCTCAATTCTTACTATATTTGCTATGTTTGATTGGGAACCCTCATCCCAGAAAGAAAACTGCCTTCCAGCTTCCTGCTTCTCAGATCTGTTGGGATCCCTTAATGGTGGCAACAGTGACCAAAACACCCCCAAGCCCCAGCTATTCATGAATCTGTATAACATCTCATTTTTCCTTTTCTGTCATGGCTGCAATAATGAAATTCTGTAGAGTATTGTGGAAGTAAACTATCCAACTTTTCGGTTTGCTTAAGAGGTAGTTTGTGGTCGGGTACCAAACAGACGTGTCGAATTACCTAACTTTAATTTCAAGTAATTGGTGAACAGAATTACCCTTGGGGTTGAGGGAATTATAAACAATGCAGCTCCTGGTACTTTTCTCCTCTCTGGATAGAGCCAAGTGGAAATTGCTGCTAGTGGGTATGTTACAGCTGCTCGTGACAGTCTGAGAAGGTGGATATTTGCAAATAATACAGTTCACTTGACCCTCGCTGCTTGGCAATGAAAGAAAAACTATCTGATGTGCTTTCCTGGGTTTTGGTAAGAACTATCCTTCTTTCCTGTGACTTCTGCAATGATCATTTAAGTGTTGGTAATAATTTAAGACAATTCCTTTTGAATAAATTTTGATATGCACAGAATTAACCTAATGAAAAAGGCAATCCAGACTTGACCTCAAATGCTGCTCTTTAACTAATGTTATGTCTGCAAAAGAAACATAAGGCTTATATTGACTGGGCAGAAAAAGAAGGAATAATATGTCCAATATTCCCTGTATGCATTTTGTTGATCCTAATTGCTATGAAGGGGGAAATGCGGAGGAATTAATGGGTTTCTCACTTCCCAGAAGACTTTCTGAGCACACACAGCCCCGATGAAGCTCTATTTCTGTTGTCAGATTCAAAGGTCCTGATTCTCATATCACTTTTACTGTGTATTTACTTGACTTGAATGGGTTTAATTTTGTTTTATGTAGGAAATGTCAACACATTCTTTTCATGAGGTTCTATTCTGGACTCTCCAAATCAAGAAGTGAGGATAATTCAAATCAGATTGAGATAAATACCTGAGCTCAAGTCATCCCTTTCAGGCCTGATTGGCATTAAGTAGGAACCCAGCAGGTCTGTCAAATCTTTTCTTAATACAAACTAGTCAGATTACTTTGGATATCTCCATCCCTACACTTCATTCATTGCTCTGTTTCCTCTGTTGATCTGATCACTGCTGAGATTGATGGGATTTTGTTGCTTTTAAACAAAACTGAATATCCACTTGGCCACCTGTCCCCTTATGTGACTTTATGAAACAGTGTCTTGACCACAGAACTAACCACCAGTCGCTGAGAGTCAGGCGCAGATGCAGAAGCAGAAGAATGATGACCATGCAATTTTAAAAGTCAATATATAGAAAGTTAATGTACCTGCATTGGTATGTCTTCAACACTTAACCACATGCATATGCTATATTCAAACCCTCACACTGAAAAATCTTGAAAAACACTATGCAAACATACAAGCCAAAGCTTGATCATTAAAAAGTTAGCCAGTGCCACTTAAAGCTTTATGACTGTCAGGCCACACAGCCCATGGTAAAACACTGTAGAGCTGAGGGTCCCTGTGATCTGATACTGCACTCCGAAGGAAGACAGAAGAAAAAGGGACATAGTCCACTGTATGTGAGTTAAGAAAGGCTCTCAGCATATTAGTATGTTATTGACAAAGGCGTCAGTTGGCCAAAACTTGTAGACCCCAGATTTTGTGGAACAGCTAGCTATGCCAGTGCTCAAAATAAAATAAAAAAACCACAAGTTTTATGGAGAGCAGAGTGTTCAATAGTCTCTACTTACTATTACTGTATGTTTTAGATGGTGAATTCCTATTGTTTGTAAGATGAAACAAACCACTGGGAGGAAAAAGAGGGGTTTATTTTTATGTTCTATATCTCTTTTCAAGGGTATTGTTAACGGATAGAGGCAACCAAGAACCATACTGTGAGGTATTGTGTGGCTGTGCTGTAAAATAAAAATTGTATTTGAATTCTTATAATACAAGAGAGGAAAGGCATTACTGTGTTGATTTCTACATCAGCTCCCGTAGTAATGAACAGTGGCAGTCCAGGCCCACTCACCAAACAAAGAATTGGGTTTGCATGATGAAGTGCTTCTTTCAAGAGAAATTAAAATCAGATACGAGATTTTTTTACTTTCCGGTGCCACAGGACATTCAGTGTTTTACTAGTTCAACAGGTTTTACTCTTAGCTGCTTGTCAGGGCCTGTACACTGCCTCCATTTTGTTTGGTAACTGTTTATAATTTAGCCTGGGACTGGTCTCTTTTATTTGCAAATGGTCTCTGCCTTCTTCTCCATAATTATGTGCTTGTGAGTGTGTGTGCTAATGCTTTATTTACCCATACAGATATATCTGGCAAGCACAGAACAGTTTGACCATAAGGACAGCCATCTTTGTGGGTTTTTTTGTGGGGATGTCTCCTAGGAAAACCCAAAATACCCCATGGTCAATTTGTATGGGTTTCAGAATGCATGTGAGAGGCTGTGAGCCAAGTACTGGGCTTGAACATACTGTTTTATTCCAGTTGAGATCAACGGCAGATAGAGGTTTGGCCCCAGGTGTTTAAAGCCTTTCCTTCCTTTTTAACTACAGCTTGCCTTATTGGCCCCAAACTGTTTCAAGCTCGTCAGCTTTTAACTGTGGGAAACTGAGTGAGCAACTGACTGAAGCCCTGCCTACTGATGGGAAGCTGCTGCTGCTGCTGCTGCTGCTGCTGCTTTGAATGTCCATGCTGCTTGCACCTCAGCCCTGCTTCCTTCTTGCAACACTCAGCAGCAGCACATGTCCGCCAGCAAAGTTCCCCCATCTTTAGTGCACCAAAACCACTTGGCAGATGCATGACAGCATTTGAGCTGAAGCACCTGGGCTTTGGCATTTCTTTCTCAGCTGCTAAAATCTTTCTTTGGAGCATTCATTCATTTGATTTGTTCCTTTATTTATGTTTTACTGAGCTGTCTATGAGCAACTAGAGGAGACAAATCTCATTCTCTGAAATTTTCAAACTTTCAAAAAGTTATGAGGCAGGAGGTTCTGCAAGCTGATATCTTTCCTTTTTATTTTTGTTCAAATTTATATCTCATCTAGTATTTAAAGTTAACAATTCTCCCCTATAAAATCATAGTTCCAGAGGCATGTTTGCTTCAAGCACTAAATCATTCATGTTTGTAGTAAAGCTTCAGACTAAATAGAGGATTTTCAGTTTTCTCTGTTATTTCTTCCACTTCCTTGATAATGCTGAAGTAACGTCACTAGCATGCTTTTGTCTTTCTTTTCATACAGACTGTATGACAAAATCAAGCACCCAAAAAATTTGTAAGGCCTCTGAAACATAGGACTGACTTTAAAAGTAAGGTATGTTTCCTTGTTTACAGGGGGAGCTTGAGATTTTAGAGATTATTGTCACTTAAATTTCAAGTTTTATTTGAGCATTGCATGTTAGAAAGGTTTTATTTTATACTGAGTGCTGAAATTCTCAGGAAAACACTTGAATCCAGTAGTTATGAGTTTAAAACCATAAAAAACTCACAATGGAATTCTGACAATTTTCAGCAGGTATCCCAGGTTAATAAACAGAATTTTTCAAAAAAGACTTATTAAGAAAAAACAAAAAGGCAATCCATTTTATAGTTTATATTCAGCATTGCCATTTTTAGAAAAAAAATTAACTAGTGTCTCTTTGTAGTCTAATACTATTAATTTATAAATAACTTTATCAAGTCAGTTTTAGTTCAATCCTGTCCTCTGGTTTGCCTCAATCTCTTAGTTTATAGAGGAGTTTCAACAGTGGCTATGTCTTCTGATTTGCCCAGATCTGGTCATTCTGATTTGGTATGTAATTTCTGTATTTTTGTATGAGTCATTTCTCCTGAGTATTACAGTGCTATCCCTTCAGTGAGAAAATATCTTTTTTTCCTGCTCTACCGTGCCCATTTGAAGGTTAGTAAGAAAAGTTGGAGTGTTAAATAAAACTTTTCGCTGTCACAGGCATTATATTTGCAATGTCACCCTGGACCAGGGAGAGTCAGAGAGGTAATAACCTACTAAAACCTCCGCAGAAGTGTTTCTAGTTTGCTACCACGGGTAGAGGCATTCATGTAGTGTAAATATGAACATGCCCTCTGTCTAAGTCCCACCAAGGTAATGCAGGACATGAGGAGTAATGAAAAGCATACATTTTGGTCTGGCTGAGGATGAAACCACGGTATTATTTCTTTGCAGAGTCTTGGTACAATGTCTTTTTCTGCTCTTTCACTCAGGAAGACAGCATTATGACTTTGTTGGGCCATGTTTAATCATTCACATTTTACAAAAGAGGGTTTGGTTTTTTTTTTCCTTTGGTAAGGGCCTATTCTAATTACCAGAGAACACAAACTCTGCTCTGCCTTAGCAATGTTTAATGTTCCAGCTTGGAAACCAAATTAAAGAAGAGCTCCAAAGATGTAAAATTCACACTGGATAACAAAAAGAAAACAGATTTTTATAACACATAATAAAGCCAGGGTGTGAAGAAAGAGCACAACACAGAAATATTGAGACTCACGTGGTGCCAAATTACCAGCCACTCTCCTCTGCCCGTTCAATCAGAGACCCAATATCATGGCTCTTCAGGGAAGGGATCAGAACTAATGTATATACAACTCAACCCTCCGAAATACAGTGGTTGAAAAAAATATGACTATGTAGGTAGAGGGTGTAGTAAGCAAGCTGAAGTGTAAAAAAAATTCAGAAGCTAAAAAAAACCCAAAACCTCAAATCTTGACATATCACAAAGGAGAGAGAAATGCTTTACCGTATCGCAATTCTCTGCACATGGAAACCTCACCTTCAACAATCTTTATAGTCTATATGGTGTATATTATTTACATCTGATCATTCAGTTTAGTAAAACAAAAAAGCACCATCTGCCCAACCGCACTTTCCTTCCAGGAAATTGAAATGAGAACGGATGTTGTCTTTCAAGCTTATTTTCATTCTTTTTCATGTTTAACTCTTAGTAAAGTCAGTATATGCTCAAAAAGAAATGTAAACCAACACATTCCTTAGCCACTCTTTCCCAGTGCATACAACAAAGACAAAAAAAAAAGAAGAAAAAAAAAGGCATAGAAACATAAAAAAAAAATCCAACCTGAAATAGATTTCCATGCACAATTATTGCAATTAGAACATGGGGACACTCATTGCCTATGTTCCTTGGCAGCTGTTTTTTCCTTTAAGGCTTATAGTCAGACAGATAGAAAACAACAGCACAGGAGAATAGTCAATTAATCAGAGAGTTATCACTCCTTAGAACAAGATACATACTCTACCTTTGAGATTTCTGAAGTGTTAGAGGTAAGAGAAAGACCCATCTTTCCTACCATCTCCCAAATAAGCAGGGTTTTGTGCTTATGTACTTAAGCATATATGTCAAAAAGGTGAAGAAGAAAGGCTTACAGATATATTTTGATGTGTAGGCATGGCAGTATGGTTACATAGACTGAGCTGTTGTTGTTCGCTACAATTTTCACTGCAGTTCTCAGAAAATTCTTCAACATCTGCCTGTCCATTTTTTTTTAATGTTGTTATTCCTTGTGTAGTTAAAATTAAGGAGTAATGTGCCTATCAGGCGTAAATAGTCAGGCTGCAGTCATTTTCTCCAGGGAATACTGTTCTTCCCGTACTTCTTACAGAAAGTGTCTGTATATATACAGTTTAATCCTTTTGTTTGTCTGATCTGTGAGTGTCTATAAAGTGAGGAGGAAGGATGATGAACTACCTCTATACTCCTCACCACCCCGGTGTAGCCAGAGACTGGTTTTGGCACCCAGTTTAAATGATAGCCACAGATCTGCTCAAACCTACACAATAACTACAGCAGCTTGCTCACTATGATCTGCTCCACTGACTCACTAGCCGGTATGCTTTGTCTTTAACTGAGCCTCTCGCCATGTTGAACATGACCCCTTCTTCACTAGGTGTTAAGGTTTCCACTTCTACATGCCTATGTATTAAGTACACCTCCTAGTGGCTATGGAATGGGAAGCCAGAAGTGTCTCAAAACAGCACAGAGCATGCACTGAGTGAATGGCAGCTGTGAAACTAGGGACACCTCCTTCCTCTTGCCCTTCTGGATTGTCCACTATTTCCTTGGCAGAAATGTTAACATGTGATAGATGGTTAAAGACCAAGTTATTATTCACAATGTTTTCAGGGATTGGTTTCAATACTGAATATGACCAACTACTAATTTGAGGTTTTCATGAGAGTTCTAATTGCAATCCCAAAAGGTTTTGCACCAAACCCAAAAATTTCTTCTGGTAGTGGAAGAAGAGGATTTCTTTGAGAACATGGTCTTTTGGGTAGTCTGGCCTGCAAAAGTTTGGTTTCATTGCCTGTTTTGTCACAGACATCCTTTATGACCCCAGACATTCCTTTGAGGGTTTTTTTCCTAAATGGTGCAACACAGGTCCCGAAGAAATATCTCAACGAACCAAAAAAGAAAAATATATTAGCACAGACCAAACCCATACATCACAGCCTTACTGCTCGTAACACCAATGCCAGATATGGCCTCAGTCTTTCTGGCCCAAGTCCTAAAGAGCAAATTAGGTGCCTAAGTACTTTTGAGACATAGACTTCTGGGCCTTCATTTCCCATGCCTAAAATACAGATAAAAGATGCTCTTCCTTACTCAGATGGCCTAAGGATATTCATTAATCACATTAAGATTGTGGGGTGCTTAGCTACTATAAATAGCAGAGTTGAATGAGCTCCAAGATGGTGGTTACCTAGGAGATACATGGACCAACACATCTCTACTTTGCCTCACCATTCCTTGGAGATAGCATGGCCATGCTTTTTGCTGATCAGCACCTCCAGGCTTTACTGCTGCTCTGGCCAGCACCAAAACCACAACTAGAACATGGCTACAGGAGTGGTAAAACCTGTGTCTTCTAATTTGCTGACTTTCCCCCTCTTCTCTTCCCCATCAGTGTAATAAATCTCACTCTCTGCATCATCAATTAATAGGCTTTAAAATGCCCTTTTGGAAATTTTAATATTTTTATTTTCAATTAGAGTAATGCAAAACAAAAAGCCTGCAAAGCTACCTACTTCCATGCTGCTCTTCAGCTCAATGATAAACAACTCTGCTCATTTAAATCAATTTTATGTAAAAACAACAGCAATGTCTGAGTGCTTTGCATGTGGAGAATCTTCTTGATGGAGAAAGTGTGCACCAGAGAAGAGCAGAGAATGGCACTGCCTGTCTAACTGGGATGTACCATTGTACTGAGAATTGTTCAGATCTATGGTATAGACCCTGAGCTGCTAACAGATATCCGTCTTTAGCTACAAGACTGTGCTTTTGGAGTAAAGAAGATCACAACTCCATCTGTACTGTTGCTGTGATGTACTGAGTGGGAGTTGTGTACAGGACAGTGAGAACTGTGAAGTTCAAAAGTGGCCATGGATTTATTATAAAGAGAACTCGAGCTGTTTGAATTTTTTTTTAAAAGCCTATGTTGAATGAAGCTTTCAAAGTTTTTGATGTGCTTAGTTAACTATCTGAATAACAGTTTTCCATTTTCACCACCTATTTTGCTTCTGCTAAGCAGAATCCCACCAGCAAAAATACCATGAAATGTGGCCTTTTTGGTGATATTTCTGACTAGAATGGGAAAAATCTGGTGAGAAAGACTTATAATATGACATTTATATGCCAGTACCCCAAACTCAATTGGTACCATTGCTCATCCTAACCCTGACCTCTTCCTTTTGAAGGCTGACTAGCACTGATCCTAAAAGCAAGGGTAGATCCTAAAGAAATTCATAGAGACAATCTGAAACTCCTTAGCTGAATTTTATGGATGTTTCTAATGAAGACATTCAGAGATTCAAAGCCATTCTGAATGTTTATGAGGATGTCGATCTGGTTTCGATGTGACTTGCAGCTCCTTATGGAAGAATGTAAGAAAGCACTTCTGGGCCACACCAGCAGCCTGTTGAGCCCAGTACGCCGTCCCTAGGCACAGCAATTGGCACTGCTGTTTAGGGAAATCCCACAAACCTCGCTGCATTCTGCAATCCAGCCCCATCAACAATGATTGGATTAGGGCTATTAGAGGGTACACCTTAACTTAATCCTTTTAACATCCCTTTATGGACCTGTGGTCCACAATAAAGCAGCCAGATTTAAAGCCCCTTAAAAAATGAAGTCCTCTAAGGGAAACACTGACAAGCTCCTTTAGTCTGTTAGCACTGTTGGGTGCTGCTTTAATAAAGGAACTCTAGTCGCACTGTGAAGCAAGAGCAATGCATGACTGCGATATCACTGTCATGTGAATGAGCTGTCCCAGTACTGCAGAGTCTGCTCTTTACTGTACGCAGAGACACATCAATACTGAATATAGTGTGTTAGCAAAACAGAATGGAAATCTTTTAGGTGAAGAATGGCTTCACTGATTGCTTTGCTCTACCAGAATGGGGTGTGTTTTCAGGCATTCTGATAAATGTGTGCTATTTTTCAGCCATTCAGTATGAAGTGCTGTAGGTTTCATAAAAACTTTTATTGCTCACCACAGGCACGGACGGATTGATTACATTGTTTGGGGATTTCCTAACTTCTGAGACTGTCTCTTTAGCCAGCCTTAATGCAGTGTAAGGAGGGAACAAAATGCTACGGTGCTACTCAGTAGCCTGCATTCTACCTTTGCGTTTTTAGGATCAGCCCATGTGGTTTGGAACAGGAACAGCCAGCCTCACCCACATGCCTTCTGAACATCTCTGATGCCTGAGAGCAGCTGGATTTTTAGTGATGAGTAAGACAGTGTCCTGCTAAAACTATGGGGAATAAGGGACAGAATGTAAGGGTTATTTCATGGTACTACTTATGCTTCTGTTGAGCTGTGACCATTGCTGAAAAGGAAACAAAAGCTTCACCTTGGAATTGGGGTGCTATCAATGTGTGAAGTATGCAAGCAAATTTCAGTGCATCTATGCTGAAATCTACGTAACATAAGGGGAATTGACAGCAGATAATAATATTTTTTTGAGGCAAGCAGCATAACATGCTTGAGTGGGGGCCCCTCTGAGTGGGGCAAACTCATGCTGAGCCCTGACAGTTAACTCTTAGTGAATTTATAAAATATCTTAGGGTTTCTGAAGCAGTTACCAGACATATCACCTCTCTCCAATTCTGAATTAATGACCTAGCCTGGTTTCACCCATTCCTGAGTAAGCTTTTAGCATTTTCAGACCTCAGGCTTACTAGGATGCAGTTTTACCAGTTCTCAGGTCACATATTGAGCTGGGCATTTTGCTTTTCTCTATATTAATTTTTACTTTATCTGTAGGGACAAATATAAAAAAAATAAGCTTATATCATGACCTAAATTTCTTGTAATTTCTACTAGGACTGGTTATAGCCCTCACAAAGCCACTGACCTGGATTCAACTACCTTACAGCTTGAATCTACTCCAATTTTACTGTAGTTTCATGAAGGATACTTGTCACCAGTATTTGATAGCTACATGGCACCCTATTCTATTCTTGACTACTAGGAAAATGTCAGGAATATCTCCCTTAAAATGAATGTTGCTTTCAGTGGTAAAAATCTAGCAAAAAGAGACTGGCGCCCTAGGCATTATGAACAATGCAGGCTTTCAATAAATAAATAATTCAATTCAATTAAAATAAACGTCTGCTGTGATGTACCATAGTTTCTAATTTCTTTAATAAGCATTCTTGGGAGGTGTTTATGGGAAGTCATCCTCAATGAAAGCTTCAAGGAAGGCTCTGTAAGAAAGCAGAAGTTGTCGTGTCATCTTACTTTCATGCCAGGAGAGAGTTGTGTAAAGCTTCAACAGAACTCCAGCTCACAGTAAGTCTGCAGAATTCATGTTGTGTATGGAAATGTAGACTTGGACTATAGGTACATATGGGTCCCTGCTTCCTGGAAAGGCTCTGCTCAAAAATTGACAGTGGGCAAAGAACAAGATAAGGAGCTAGGGAATGATGCAAGTCCAGTGCATCAGAAGCCTGTCTACTGACGGCCCTGTGCAAAGATGTAGATGCACTGAAGTTGTTCACAGCAGTTTTGGATAGCTCTATGCACTTCTGGACTCCCATCATGGAAGCTACAGATGCAGACACAGCCCAGTAGACAGCAGGATGCCGAGCCAATTGGCTCTGCAATTGTCTATTTAAGTCCCTGAGCCTAATGTTTCCTACTGGATAGTTGCCTCTGGAGGTTTAGAGACAGCCTCTGTGCACAGACATGGGGATAGAGTTTAAGCTCTGTCTACTGGCCTGGGAACAGGATTTTCCTCATACATTCCTGGCATCTTTATTACCTTCAAACCAAATCCTATACCCCTAAGGTAATCCAAAAAGCAGGGGGAGAATATGTCTCAAAAGACTTGCATTAAAAACCCCTGGGGGAGGTTCACCATTCTGTTTTTCTGCCTGAATAGATATGTGGGAGCGTAATGATGTGTTGAAAAGTGAAAATATTTAGGGACAGAATCTTCCCAAGAGTGAGTGTTCACACTGCCTACCAAAGCAGCTTGAGGGCAGGATCTGGCCCTTAAATACTGTCAGACATCTGGGCAAACAAAACAGTTTAGCTCAGACTGTCTCCATTTTTCCTGCTCAGAAAGTGCCCAAAGATGTCAATTTTTGAAAGTAAAAGCTGGGTGAGTGATCGGATCCTTACCCTCCCTTCTCTTTGAGGAGAGATTTATGGTCTCGCTTGAAACCAGCCATCAACTCAAACTGAGATTCACATGATGCAAACTAGACCTGGGCTGAAGCCTCAAAACTCAGATCTGAATCTAGATTTCAAATGGTGAGACTGTGTATGGGGTAACAACCCACCTAATCCAAACCCACACAAATCCATATCTTTCCCAAATTTTTTTAAAACTCACCAATATACTACATTGATTTCAGCTTAAAGAAATTCCTTTCAGTATTTTTCTTGAGAGATTAATTTAACCTTGTCCCATCACTATTCACTTATCACACACTGTCTCACATAGGTGTGTGAACCTCTCTACAGAAAGCCTTCACAAAACCCTAAAGGAAGTAGTTCTTCTGTACAATGTGCTACAGCCAGTGAAAGGGGAAAAGACGAAAGCAAGCAAGCAGAGATGCAGAGAAACCAGTGCTATTTCTTGCCATACAAAGGGTTGCCAAGTACTTTTCATTTACATAGATGACTTAATGATGATTGTATGATATTTAAAATTACTGCCACCCACCAGAGATGCATTAAAACTTTTATCAATGTGTCTCTTTTACTGTCT
Source organism: Phalacrocorax aristotelis (assembly GCF_949628215.1). Taxonomy (NCBI): domain Eukaryota; kingdom Metazoa; phylum Chordata; class Aves; order Suliformes; family Phalacrocoracidae; genus Phalacrocorax; species Phalacrocorax aristotelis. Next base: position 23,467,879 of record NC_134284.1, on the reverse strand, counting down.
ATTTGACTGTAAAAATGCAGAGATCATTGGGAAAAAAATTGCTTCTTGCCAGTCACCAAAAAACAACACTGTGACCTTTATAGATTAAAAGAAAAAACAAAACCAAAAAAAAGCAACAAACCCTCTTCTACTAGTATCAACATGATTTAAATTTACATGAACAAATAAGCTATTTCACACAATGTAAACAAGTAATAAACTAGGACGAGAACTGTGACCAGCCTGGGACCTCTTAAAGACCCCTCTGGACCTGGTAGGAGCCTGCTTTTTCTATCTCAGGGACAATTCCCAACACTGGCCTAATTACCTTTTTAAATTTGTATCTAGAACCACAGGCTGCCTCATGGGATTAAGCACAGTATGATTTGCAAATTGAAAATAAGATAGCTGTTAGGAATATATACTTTCCTCTATGATTACAGCAACAAACAATGGCAAAACATTAATTTACATCTATTATAATGGTGAAACAAAGCCCAGGATTTTCTTCATGTTGGAGGCTAGAGATAAATTTGCAGAGGTGAGACTTTAAAAGGTGTAGGCTTTAATGAGGGACATTCTCTTGCAGAGCAGGTAACTGACAGGGTGACATCAACTCAGTTATGAGGATTCAGTATATCATTAAATTTATTTACCATTAAATGGATTGAGGTTTTTTTTAAAATAGTAAAACTATTCATAGGGAGACAAAGTTTATATATATCCGTGGGGTGGAAGGCATTTGTGTGGGGTGAAACAGTGCCGAGTGGTTGCAACAGCAATCCAGTCATGCCTGGGTCTAGGATTTTTAAAGGTGTTTTATCTGGTAGAAATGAATACAGCATTTACAAATTGAAAATAACTCTGTAAACTCAGATAAGATTGTCTTGGTAATATTTTACCAAGGAAGCAGCTCACCACTGCTTACTTTCAATTAGCCATCTAAATCATAGCTTATAAAAAAAGCAATCCCTGCTGCCTTGCAATAAAAAAAAAAAAGTAAGTTAGACTAGTTCCTAAGTGTTTTGATTCATGTTGCTGAATATGGAAGATCTGTAATCTTCTCCTTGGAGTCTATAGTCTAATGTAACTGCTTGAAAGTACTTTCCTTCTGCTGCTGGCAAAGATATCTTTTTCTGAAATGAATGGTGATTCATTATAGATAACCCTTCCGATTAATTTTGTTTTGACTTTAACTTCGGAATAAGAATATAAGCAGTAAAGTAGCTTTTCCCCAGATAGTAACTATGCTGTTATTTTTGGACAATATTGTAGTTGGTGTTGAGAGAAGCCTAAATTTAGAAGGGGCGGAAAAAATAAAAAGTTGATTGTCATCAAAAGTTTTAGCAGTAAGATAAAAAGTGGCATTTTATTATTATTACTTGTCTGTGATGAATAATAAATAAGCAAGTGCCTTGGAATCAGTATTCAACTTCACTGGCTTCTGTCTACATAGTCCACAGAACTAAGACTCTTGGAGGATTGATTGGTCAAACTGAAGAAGTTTAATTTGTGTCTACACATTTCCAGTGATCCACAGGTAACATGCTGGTAAATTTGAGGAGACCAAGTACGATGGCATAGGAGCCCTTGCTGTGACAGTGACTCTGTGAGGATCCAACACTGCACAAGAATGAGAATTTTGACAATTTAAATAATGTGAAGAAATAGTTAAGGGCCTGAAAAATAGACATAGCCACTGTAAATCACTACATGTAACATTTTTTCAGCAGCTAAATCTGGTTCATGACTTTGCCTGTAAATCAGTTTCCCTTCCTTCTGTCTGCCTGCTTTTTGACTACGGTTCTGTTTATCTTTGCCCAGTTCTTCAATTTCTGTTGTGGGATTTTTCTCATTTCTGTTGAGAAGCATTCAACCTGACGTTACTGGCTAAATACACTCTTGAACCTGTCACCTGTTGTGGTTTTTTTCTTTGTTTTGTTCTGTGTTTTTTTAAGACAGAGAGGATGTCCACACCATCTGATATGTCTGAGTTACCAGCAAAGATCCAGCAGCTTCACCAACAATAAGGAATTTTCTTTCAAAGAAATATTAAAATTAAAAATTAACTACGTGCCATTACACAGTATTTATAACATAGTGTATACAAAGGCTTTTGGAAAGCTGGATGTTATCAAAAACACCTGAATGATTTTACTTGTCTTCATAAAAGCATGAACGGTGCGTGCACCTCCCTGAAAGCTGTTAGCCCCAGGCAGGAAAGGAGTTTTTCGCTCTCCATCATCCCCTTCTGTTTAATAGTGATTTACTACTAGCTAAGCACATGCCCGGCATTTTAAAGCTGGTGGAGAGTCCCACTGAAGTCAAGGGGATTGATGTACACTGGGATTACTCCATGCTGAAAAGTCAGGTTGATGTTTTACTGTCTTGTTGAAGAAAGATCTAATTATTGAAGTATGATTTGATGAGCCATTTGGTCACTTAGGACAAGAATGTGCCTACCTTTCTTTTCTATGTTAAAAAGAAACTTTTTTTTTGCATTATTTTATTTTTTACCTAAAAGTTTCACAATTTACAGCAGTGAATTGGATATTTTAGCCTTAAATAAAAATAGATTTTACATAATTCTTCAGACATGACTGAAAAAGAAGCCCCAATCCACAAAATGAAAAATTCTACTCCATCTGTGGATTCCCTAGGATTTTGGCCTACCTGCATCATTTTGTCGCATGCCTTCACTGAAGCTCCATCTACCGCTGCAGGTGAAACCATTGCTCAGCCTATGTTAGTAGTTCTTCCTTCTGCAAAGAAGCTGCAAACATCTGAAATATTGCTGTGAGTGCTACCTGCAGCACAGCTTGCCAAGCTTTACTCATTAGCGCTGGCCATTTTTGGCCACAGTAATTGATCACAACCAGCATCAGTAAAGGGTCAGGTATGTGGTGCAGGCAGGTTTCATCTGATCCTAACACATATGAACTGCCGTTTGCTCACTGTATTGCTTGTATAGTGTACAGGAGCATTTCATAAAATCAGAGACAGGCAGGGGGAGCACCTATAAAAATGCAGTAGCAATTTATTTTATAAAGAATTTCTGTAAGTCTCATGAAAAACAGCAGCCTATGAGCTGCTGTAAGTATTACACTGCAGTTTTTTGGAAGAAAAACCTGTTCACTTATAGAATACCCAGAGCTAATTCCTGAAGAAAAGTTGGTTAAAAAGTGGGAGGAACTAAGACTGATGAGTTGAGCCAGGCTATAGCATTGGTAATATTTTTACTTGTCCACTGATCTAATTTCAGCTATCCTTTTTCTCTCTTTTTTTTTGAAGAGCAGCTATTCACATTGCAGTGAAATAGAAGTGGAATATTCTACATATGCCATAAGCTGAGCAATAGCACAGCCATCCAGCTGTGATCTCTTCTGTACCTGAGCAACATCTCAACAAAATCCCATGTGTGTGTGTCTGTATATGTATATTTATATATATGGACAGATTTGTACCAACTCTGCGTTGTTACACTTGACTTACTCTTTTTTTTTAATTATGTAAAAAAATCACATTAAGCTGAATCTAATTACTGCAATGTATATTAGAAGCAGGGCACCATCAAAATTTTATTTAAATTAATCAGGTTTTGATTTAAGATATTAAATTCAAATTAATCATGTAAAAATGGAAATGATCCTTGACGTGCTTCCAGCTGTGACTTCAGTCTGTTTTCTCGTGTGAGTCACTTTCGGGATGTCTTGGGGGGAACATTACGAAAATTCACGCCGGTGCTATTTCAATTAGAGTTATTTAGCAGGACAGATGTAAAGAATATGGTATAATTAAGAAGGAGCTGATGACACGGCTACAGATTTTCAGGATCAAAAAAAAACCTGTTAGTGAAAATTGACTACTGGTCATGTAGTCCAAGTTCAAATATGCTGGGGTTAAGCACTCATTAATGATGGAAAGAGTTCTTTAGATAGACCATTGGACTCTTTCTCTGGAGCAATCTGCAGAATTCTGCCCTGGAAATAACTTTGAAGCTTCATTAGCAAGCAGATGATACCTGATAATATAATTTTTAAATTCTTAAAATAATTTTCCTCCCCCTGGTGCCTAATCTTTTCTGGCCAGCTAACTTCAAAGACCTTCAGAAAAACCTGGAAGTGGCATATAAATGCCCATATAAGAGCACATGCACAGAGAGATATGTATATGCATACACTCAAAGCATTGTTAAACTCATGATGAATACGAGCTGCCAAGAGCACTATAATTTCTTCTAGCACTGTTTGAGCAGAATTAGAGTCTGTGCTACCTGCACGCTTCCTGACTGAAACCAGTAACGAGGATGGGGGGTTTCCCACACAGAGGCCTGACTTAGTATTTATTTATAACTCTTTATACCATCAGTATTTCCACTGTGAAAAGTGAACTGCACATTGTTTCTTCATTCAAGAATAGAGTGACACAAACATTTTTTTCATATGTGCTGCAATGCTATGCAGCATAAACTTTGGAAGTTATTTTACAAATTCTTTTACCTGAAATTAAATCTCCTAGGTAAAGCTCTCAGATTTTCCAACATGAAAAAAGATCAGAGAGACTACAATCCGTTCCTCCTTGTACTCATAGGTCTCCTGAAAATACATGTATTTAAACACACTTCTTATGGTTGCTATCCAGGGCTCTCAGTATCTGTTCCCCTCCTACTGAGTAATAGTAAAAGCCAAGTTAAATTTAAAAAATGCACAGTACATACTGTACACCCATAATTATAGATTAAATATTGATCTCCATGATGTTTTTTTCCATGGTGTTTTTTCCATATCTCTTGCAATCTTTCTCTTCCCTTAGTAATGTCCTGTTGTCACTTCCCTCTGCAAAGCAGCATTCAATTGAAAACATTTTCTGTAGCCCAAAACATCGTTTTTAACAAAAAATAACCCATAATGGATGACAATAAAAGAATTTAAATATCTAGTTCTCTATATCTGGCAACATTTTCAGGAGCAGAATCTAGAATTTGTAGAAGCTTTATTTGTTTGTTCAGGGATGCCATACACTTCAGCAAAGAGCCGTACCTAAAGGAGGAGCAATGCACCAGACCAAGCATGCCTGGCTATCCATAGCGAAATGAAAGTAAACAGTGTATTACACTTGCCACAGCTTACCTGTTATGCAGATTTCAGGGCAGTAAACTGTCTGCAAAACAGATATACAGTGAGCATAAACTTTTTTGTTATTGTGGTAGTTGGTCATGTTGTTGTTACAGTTGGAGGAATAATATGATTCATTAATGGTTTCTGCTTCCCACTTGTAAGATATAAACCTACATAATGATTGTTCTTTAATAGTATTTAAAGATATTTTTAAAACAAACTGTGTGGGAGTTTAACATAATAATGGTTTCAGTTTTTCAGGAAACACTTTTTGGAGAAGTGTATGACTGTTTAAGTATTAAAAATGGCTCCTCATAAGAAACATGAATGTAGCAAGTAATTTGTGAGAAAGGATGTGATTAAAATATGCTTAATTTATGCATTTGTCCTTTTTAAATTTTGGCATAACAGCTGGAAAGGACAATTTTTTTCCATGGACTAAGCTGTTGCCTGGATGACTGAAATGCATTTTCCCATGAGAGACGCACAGGTTCATTTCCTATCTGGGTTTTTTCTCATCCTGTTTCCTTTCTTTCCCTACCTCCTTTCCTCCAGGACCAGAGCTTATTGATAACAAACCATAGGTTTCCATTGATATAACTCCATCTGCACCTAAGAGTTTATAGCAAACACAGCAGTGCGCTCTGAGAAGTAGATTAGCCCAAAGATGTTTGTACACCTGTTTCTCAGTTCTTCATCTAGGCCTGTGTGTGTGGGTTCCAGTAACCATAGGAACTCATTTGTAAGATGAAGACACAAGGAGTTCAGACTGGCTTCTCTGGTCAACTAGGAACTGGCATTGATGATCTCAGGAGGGAAAGCTCAGATTCATGTCATGTCCCAGCGGAGCAGACAGCTGGGAAAGAAGCACAGTGGTGGCATGAGACAACACAGGAGAAGCCCTCAGAGCAGTGGAGTCTCACTCCTTACCAGGGGAACTTAGCCTTGTCCATATGGTATCACCATATCCTCACTGATGCCCCTGCAGTCACAGAGCCATCAAATCCGTGGCATTTGTCAGTGAGATATTATGTGTTGCCAGCATAGGGGTGAGGGCTAAGAGGCCAAATTGTAAGGAAGTTGTGTTTTAATGAAGTAGAGGCCAAAACACTGGACTGAGACCTCATGTGACAATGCTCAATCCATGGATCTTTCACACATTTCTGATGCTATTCCATGGTGTTTGCATAACTTTTCACAGTTCCCTATATGTGAAATAATGACCATAGGAGGAATATGCCTTCCCTGGTTTTCTTATTTGTCTCTTTCCAGCCTGGTTAGACTGTAAACTCTTTGTGGCAATGTAGGACTATGCATTTTTCAGTGTGTTGTGCAGCAGGGCGCAGTTAAGCCTAGTGCCAGTAATGTATGCAAATAATATTGGCAATAAACACTATTAGTTCTGTACCATCTCAAAATTATCCTGACTAACATCTTTATGGAACCTCTGGAAATATTTCACAGGTGGAGATTTTCTAAATCAGAGAGCAGTTCAGTGGATTCTCCATGACCTTAACATAAGTCTGTGAGAGGGCATGGCTCAGATCTCTTGATTACTGGTCCTTCCTCTTAATTTTGAAGCAATCACTATCCAAATATTTTATTTTAGTATATTTTTAGTTCATTTCTTTGCCTTAACCAAAATGTATAAGCTGTTGGATATTTCTCATTGGTTTACAACTACAGTGTGACACATAAAATATAAGCTGCCAGGTGTCACGGGACTCTGGAATTTATATGAAACCTGCTTAGTATATCAGAAAATTTTGTACGAAAGGTCTGACTTTCATTCAGTGGATGTGTTGAGGTGTTTCTCTCCAGAGGCCATTACCAGAGACAATTGGGCTGACTCAGCAGGAAAATCTGGTATTTTGGGAGAATCCTGAGAAAAAGAGGTGCTGCAAAGGTGAAACCTATACTTTTACCATCCTGCCCTGTTGAAGGCAATTTGTGTCTTTGTGTCCTAGAAGCACTTCAGCTAAGGCTGTAGTTGCCTCTCATCTCTGGATAACTGTGTTTGCTGCCTTTTTTTTGTGCAGCACAATAAGGTTTGGCCCTTGTCATCTACGCTTTCATTCCTTCTAAGGCAAGAAAGAAACCACACATAATATCTTACATATCAGACATGCTAATTTTGAAAGTGATTTTCCAGGCAACAGAACATGTCCCACGGGTTCCACCTGGGAGCTGAATGTTTATGGCTAACTTTGGAAAAAGGTTTTTAGGCTACTGAGAGATTAATATGCCTGTACAAATGCATATTTTAGTGGTCTTGCAAAGCTCCCCCTATGAACTAATTAAAGAAATTTTCAGAGGAAAGGTCCTCACTTACCAGCTGCGAACATACAGAATGCGGAGCCAATGGAAGGGCCTGGGTGCATCAGCAAAAAGCAAGCAGTGGGCTAATTGCACTGAAAGAAATCTGCACATTCAGCACACCTTAGCCATTTCTGTACAGCAAATTGACATAGCACAGCACCTAAACAACCCAAGATACTGAGCTTGACTGTTAATTACAAATCAGGTCCCTAATTCCAGCCCATTCTAGTCTAAGGAGCAATAAATATTGACACAGAGTAGAAGCCAATGCTGCAAACCTTTCCACTATGGGCAGCTAAATAGGCAGTGTAGCCAATTTTCTAGATTTCATCAGGAATCATGTTATCTTTGGTGTTGTTATTAGCACCTGTAGGATTAAAAGTAAAAAAAAATTCTATATTTTATTTGAACAATATGAGCATTTCTAGCTCTCCTGTTTGCCAACAACAGTTTGAAAAAAAAACTTGAAAGGTTCAGTAAACTATTTTTATAAAGTCAATATTTAAGGTGGGCTTTAAAAATATTGTGATTTCTACACCAGATCCACATCCTTTTGGGATCTGATTCTGGATTTTTGAATTTTGGTGGCTGGAAATATTGACATAAAATCTGAATGCAGTTCACATACTTAGCTAGGGTAGAGTGTGTGAGGTACTGGGAAAACTTTACATTGTATTTAGGTGCCTTAGATCTGCATCTGATTCATCTAACTTTTGATGAATATATATTAAGAAAAAATATCAGGTGACCAAATATGCTACATTTCTATGCACATGAAAAGTAAAAACTTCAGATACTGTGGGCTGTAGGATATTCTTCCAACCTAGATGAAAGTAAAAATCCAAACCCAACTTAATTCTGGAATCTGCTTATTCATGAACCCACTCAGGGTACAATAGAATTGTACAGGATTTAGTTGTAGTATCGAGGTTTTTCAGACTAGATGACTCCCAAAGTCTGCTCAATGTAACATTAGTACAGACAATAATTCAGATGAGTCTTATCAAGTTTCTTCTTCAGTTTTGATGTTACTTCAGTTTTTTGGCCCTAAAAGCAGGTAATTATGGCAACAATTCTAACTTCTCACTATAGGGGGGAGAGGTATGTGAAATTCATACTTCTCTAGGCAACTGTGACTGGGGGTTAGGCAATCATTTGGAGCTGAAAAATGCATGCAAATCTTGGGAAAAATGAGATGTCCTCTAGACTGAAAATAGTGACATGGAAAAAGGCATCTTGGCTAGATGTATACAAACAAGTCCACAAAGACAGACAGTTGTATCTGTACAAAGAAGCTACCAGAACCAGAGCTTCAGACCAAAATCAGAAATCTGTATTAATTTGCCCTGCAGACCAGAAGTCACAAGGAATCTATTTTTTTATCTTTTGAATGATAAAAAGGAGAATGGTCAGAGGAAGTTCTTGTCTCTTTTAAAGTACAGACCACATGATCTTTGATTTGTAAAAATCACCCTAGCATGTTTGAAATCCATGCTAGTTCAGCATTTATTTTTAAAGATAATAACTCCTTGTCAGCCTCAAAGTAAATATTGCAAAGTCTTACCATTTTCCAGTGCAGAAAAGACATCTCTAGAGGTTTTTTTTTCCTGGATTTCCCATCCGTCCATTTCTGAAGTGTTTACATGAGGATATTTTTAGGACATTATTTTTTCCTAGTTTAACAGCAGCACAGTGCTGTGAATAGCTTAACAATTCATTGGAACTTTACAGTATCTTAACCTGAGACAGCAGACTCCTAATTATAAACTAAGTATAAACTTCAGCCTTGTTAGAATGATTTTATTATCCTGATTGCATCGATTTCGACCCTTTATGAGACTTTGCGTTATTTGGGACATCAGGAGCCTAACAACTGAAAACAAGCAGAAGACAGCTGCTTTCAGCTCAAAGAAGTCTCTGGATATATTTAGCAATGTAGCCTTCAAAGTAAGCTGTTTTGCTGGTACTATTGTAAGATGCATCATTTCTCAGTAGGGCCCACATGTTTGCCTTAATCTGATAGAGTTCTTCTTTTTGTTCTTAACCTACTTCCTTTCCAAGAGAGGTAAGGGAACTTTAGCAGCAGCCGTCAGTACCAAATGAAGTGGGAGGAAGCAAAGAATAAAAAATAGGCTGGGATTTATAAAAAGAATGTAAAAATCTGTGATTATATAATGATGTACAGAAGATGCCAGCTACCAAAGAAAGCTATGGCATCACTGTTAACTTAGTGAGCTCTGTACTTCTCACTTCCCTGACATAAAGACAGCTTCTGAAGTAGTTTGAACGCCGTAATCTTTAAGCTACATGTTGAGAAACGATCCCAAATACTCAAAGTCCAAACTGAAGAAAGAGAGTCTGTTACCTGAGGAAAAGTCATCGACCCCAAGTTAACTTTTATTTAGCCTTGGCCAATTAGAAAATGAAATGAGAAACCATGTAGAGGTAGAGGTCGATGTGGAATGTCCCCTGGAGATTTTTGAATGAAGAAAAAAACCTAATGAAAAGTTGATGAAACAAAAAGAATTAGTTGTGAATCAATGCTGAATAGTGACCAAATTCATACAGCAAGCAAGTCCAAAAGCTTAATGGTTCTTAATACGGGAAACTGTCCTTATGTAAAAATATGGGTTTTACCATTTACAGGTAAAAGAATAAGGACTAGAAAGCAGCCCCGTATCTTTAAATGATTTCTCTGATACTCTGCAAGGACAGGCTGTGGCAGCTGTGACCACATGCTCCCTATCCTCCTGTTTTGCAGCCATGTGAAGCCAGTAGGGCTGCGGAACTGGGAGCCCTCCTGGCCACAGGTGAGGAGCCTTACCATCTGCAATACTCAGTAGGCCAATCAAGCTGGCCCTGTGTGAGGTAAGATAGATAGTCTCCCTGCGTGCCCCAAGCTCCCTCTGAAATTTCAGCAGATCAATGTCACTGTGGCTTTTAATTACCCCTCTGCTTCATCATTATTTCATGGACTTTAATATGCCCTGCAGGACACAGCATCACAGCATACGGATAAACAACTACCAGTGCCTCTTGAGGTGCTACAGTCACCCTCTAGAGGGAAATGTCATGGTGTCAGGCTCATTTCCCTGGGTAAGCTGACCTCAGGGTTTCCAGGCTGATTTCAGCCTGAGCTGAGGCACAAGGGCAGCCACTTCACCACAGTGTTCTGGGCTGAGAGCTCTTACATTTCATATTAAAACTTGTTGCTGTCAACATGCACAGGCACAGAGGTCAGAGTGGCCAGTAGGGCTTTTGCACCTCGTGCTTGTTTTCTGAAGAAGAAACCAATCTATTCTTGGAGATCCTGCATGGTAATCCATAAGCATTTGAGCACAGTGCAGCACAGGTCCCACCTGTAGAAGATGCTGAGATGTGCTCAAACAGCATAATGCAGCCCTGGGTTCTAAAGTAATCAGTGACTTGCAAAAAGAAACACAACCAGAAGGCTACCTGCACCACAGTCTGTTGTAGGGGTTGTTCTGACACATGTTGGCAATGGTATCCAAGGGGTGCAGGACACTTTTAAAGAGATAATACCTCCCTGTCTTCTCTCACCCATCTCAATAACTTGTGGTTCATACAGTGCCATGTGAGATTGGAGCAGTTTTAGTTTTTTGGTTTTAATTTGTGAACCAGAGCAGCTTGTTAGGGAGACAGCACTTGTCTGGATGTGGGGAGCAAAACTAAGGGCGGAGGGAATATATGATGAAAAATATCCAATTTTGACTGAATTCTGTAGAAAGTTAATTGCCTAAACCCATAGTTTTTGATCAATTAAGAATGTTGATGTAACATCTGATGAATATTGGGGAAAAAATTCATAAGCTGCAGCCTTTGGAAGATGTTGCTAGACGTCTGCCACCATGCTTGCAATGTAGCATGCAGTAGCTTTCTGATGTACAGCACTGAGTTCTGTGTATCAGCAGTGCAAATTCACCCTGAGGGGAAAGTTCTGCCTTCTGAGACCATCAGCCCCAGCCTAGAAGCAGTGCAGAGGGAAGAGGGGCAGAGGGAGACAGAAAAGACAAGGCAAACCACAGGTGTATGTATGCCCTGTAGAAGTGAACAGACCTCGGAGCGAGCTGCCCGCAGCTCCCTGCATCAATCATTCATGACACTTCCTCCCTGGCAGTGGAGGCTGGAGAGACTGTGACAGAGATGGTGCTTCAACATGTGACTAACCGTAAGCCCATGAGCAGTAGTCTTGTTGGGAGCACTCCCACGTGGGTTTCCCAAGTACACATCATTGTGTGTAGCCTGCTTTACTGCTCCTGCTGCTGGCTACTTGTATGGCCAGTGACCACAGTATTGGAGAGACAACGGGCAGAGGTGCTGCCCTCCCTGGTTCCACAGATAGGGACTGGAAGTGCACAGATGCTGCGGAGTGCACTGAAGTTCATGCAGGTGGCCCATGGTAGAAAACAGCGCTCTCAAAGCTCACTGCTGATCAGTGGATCTCTCTCCTTTCCCTAATGTCCTTCTGGCTGTCCTGCCGCATTCAAGTTATGCATACAGCTGCCATCTCAACAAGCCTGTGACCAAGCGTGGGGGCAGGTACCATGTTGGCTGGAGCTAATGGGAAAGGGAACTCTCTTGATAAATCTGTATCTGCCTAAGCATGATAAAGCAGTATTACATTAAAAGGGTCAGCTGATGGAGCTGGAGGAGATGATACTTCCTCATTGTAGTTCTGGTTCAGGTGTTGAACATCTCGTGCAGAAGTTAACATGCTTTTTTCAGGGACTGGTGATATGAGAAAAGAGCAGTCTAAGCTGCTACTTTATCAGCAAAAAAAAAAAACTGAATCCAAGCCTTGATGCAGGGAGACTCTGTGCCCTTATTTCCAGTCAAAATTTACAGGTTGAACAGACTCCCTCTGTCCTTCTTCCCTCACTAAAAGCAGTATCTGTCCTTGGGTAGCTGGCACTAGCTGACATTGCTTTGTGGAGAGGCATGATAGGGACAAGTATGAGAGTGGGGTAAGTGAATTCCATATTCCTGTTGGGAAGGAAGAAGCTGAATATGTTTAGTTTTACTGAGAGAAAAGGCCCTTCATTAATTATATATACCTAAGGTATATCTAACTTAATTTTACTAATACCAGGAGAATGAAAACAGGTGAAGATGGTAAGACCTAAATGTATAGAGCAGGGAGTGACTCTATAATAATTGGGATGAGAGTATGGAGGCTAAAATTATCAGCTGAGGGCAGCTTAAATTAATTTTTTTGAGAGAAGGTATTAATTAATGAGTTGTGGGCAACACAATTCATTGAGTCATTAAAGCCCTGTGTATCTGGAGCTGGTTCCCAGAATGAAGATAACACACGCAGTGGACTTGTTCCACTGGGACTGCACATAAGGCTTTGATAACAACTGCCTGTTTGAATGAGATGCAGCCATGGTTAGACAGATAACCCCAAGAACCAGATCAAACTGTACTGCCCGAATCCTTGTCTCAGACACTTATCAACCATATCCCTCTGTGTAGACCAGAAGTTATGCATATTTAAATTCAAGCTTCAAGCTGCTTTGATTGGATGTGAAGGTTCCTCATCCATGGGAATATATTGTCATGTTTTTCCTGGGTAATTAAAATCAAGTGGTCAGTTTAATGAAGACTGAGATATGGAGTTCACTTTACTTTCAACTATTCTCATTTGAATTCTTGTTTAAATAAAAATGGGGGCCGTGGCTTTTTGTTTAAGAGAAAAAAGAACTCTGTTGTTCCCAAAAGGACTCTCAGTAGCTTCACATTTTCTGAAAATTTTGCCCCTTATGGTTGTCTCCTACAAATTTGAACTGCTTTTTAAAGTATCTTGGCAAGAGGCCATTTGCCAGCTTTGATCTGGATCCTGATATGTAATTTAAACACACCCAAAAGTATGAAGCAGTTGCCCACTTCAGACAGGCTTTGCAAATGAAACTACAGCTACTGACAGCATTTTAAACTCTCAACTGTGTATCCTGGGAGAGGAGGAGTCAGTAGGTAAAGGGCCATCGCCAGCAAACACATTTCTGGAGGAAAACATTGAAACTTGGGTTTGAAAGACCACCAGAAAACCCCGGACCTGTGCAAATAATCTACTACAGGCTTCAGGTTCCCTGAGGGTTGTATTGGACAAAGTCACTGAGAGTGCTTTGTGTAAAAGCAGTAAGGGAAAAGAATAAGCACAGGTATATATTTCTCTTTCTCTCTCCCTCTTTTTTGGTTGATTATCTGCAAATGATACTATTTATTTGTGTTCCACTAAATATGTATTGCAGGATTCATCTGGTGTGGCAAGTTAATGCACTGCTTCTCTGTGCCACCAAACAGCACCTGTCTTTGAGGCATGTGAAGGAACATCAGTCACGTGCAGGATCCAGCAAACACAAGGGCTGCCAGAGATGGCATGAGCTGCATTTACAATGGTGTTTTGAGCATGTTGTGGCTTGCACTGCAGAGTGGGCTCAGGGAGCACAGAATGGGTTTCTTTCGGCTGAAATCAATACAGAAGTTGTGCTCTGGAAGCACTCCTAATGTATGCCACTTGTTAATGGGCATCCAATCCATGGGACCAGACTAAAACTAGTTTGAGGTAATGCCCCAAAAGACATACAGAGTGGGCATAAGCTCCTCAGCACCAATTGTTTCACTCCTATGGGCCAATTACTTGCAAATATGGTCTAAGCTAGAGAGGCACGTTGAGGGGTGCCATTAAAAAAAGCATCTGAAGGAACTATATTTCCACAGGCACATCATTATTTATCATTTGCACTGAAGCACTACGTAACAACCCTAAATCCCCTGTTGTGCAAAGTGTTATATTGACACAGAAGAAGAAGATGGTCCCTTCCCCTGAAGAATTAAAACCTGGAAATAGTTTGGGATGGAGCTTTGCCTCCCGCTCCAACCTGCCACATTCCCAGGTGCCGTGCTGGCATAAGAAAGCTGTAAATTCAGTCATGCAACTTAACTCTGGGAAGGAGGTGGGACCAGGGAGAGGAGTGTAAGATTTCACAATGCTTACTTTTCCTCATGTCTTTCCTGGGTTGAAATGGATGGAAAATAGCCAATAGCCAGCAGAAAGTAAAGGCTGGGGGAATACAGTACTGAACTGATATCCTGGTGATTTATGACCTTCTTGGGACACTGTGAAGAAGTAGTGAGTGACAGATTATCTGCTGACCTGTGGGATAGCTCATTTGCTTTTGTTCAAGCAGCAGTTTTTCAGTAGAATTACATGTCCTAATATTTCTCTGTTGAACTGAGCTACCTTACTGCTAAATAAATATGTCAGTCATCAATGACACAAGTTAGCATTCTGGTGGGAGGTATTTGCCTCACTCCGAAGGGGAGCCTGAGAGGAGGCAGTGTGGACATCTAGGAGGCGGGGACCCTAGGGCAAAACAGAGAGCAAGTAAAATTGACAGTGGAGACACGCTGCAGAGCTACCTGGAGGTATGGAGCTCTAGATGCCTTTTTACAGATTGCACTGTGGTTTCTGAGTCTATGTATTACTTTCTTAACTACTTTTGCTTAAAAGTTGGAGAGGTTTATGGTTCCTTCACCGAGGTTAGTCCTTCTGTCCTGGGGGTTCCTCAGATTTAAAAACTGCACTATTCATTTTCAGAAAAACCACCTACACAAAGCAGCATATATTGTCCCCCTTCACAGGTCACAGACATATTTGGCTTGATCCTTCATTTGCCTATACCTAACGTTCATTTTGTGAGATAACTCCTTCTGTTTTATGCGTCCGAATTCATGTAACTGGACTGAGAAGACAGTGCAGGAGTGTCCAGCAAAGGACTGTGGAGGACGGTCTGTCATGCTCTGTCTTGGTGTAACAACCACTTCCACTGGTTACATTTATTTTTTAAATTGTTTTCATTTGTACCATTAAGACTGTAAAGTTAATGACTGCAGCAGAAATGGAAACAGTACATGGCAGCTAATACTGACCCTATCTTTCAAAAGAGAGTGTTTCAGAAATCACAATTCTATCCACTTGCTTTGATGTGAATTAACAGTGATTAGTTCACAGCCAGGCATATTTTGTGAGCACAAAAACAAAACATGGGGAGTAAAGCCCTGTACCCTACTTGACCTTGCAAGGGATCCAGTAACACCAATGAGGAAGAGTAAAAAAAACATTTCTCTCTCCAAAACCTACTGCTTCAGTCTTGCCCTCCTAATAAGCATTTAAATAATATAAATGTGAAGGGTGGTGCAGGAGAGAGAAGGGGGGTGCACACAAACCTTTCTGACTTTTCTTTTTCCCCTGAACACTGATGCCATTGCATAATTATATGGGTTGGCTTGAAAGAATGAAACCCGGTTCAAAATGTATGAGTTCATTTTTATGTTCTACTGAGAAAATTTATTCAGTGTGACTGCTCAGTAGCGAGAGCAGTAAAACACCTTAATCCCTGGTTGAAGAAAGGTAATACCTTGACAGATGTGTGCCTCCTACTTTCCTTGCGGCCATGTTTCAACAACAAACCTTTATTTCTGCTTCTCGGCTGTAGCAGGAAAAAAAAAATGAGAGGAGCAATAAAGCAGTCAGACAAATCTCAGGAGCCAGGCGGCAATGCAATAGTAATGACAGATTTTTAATGTGGCAGGAGAGATTGACAGGAAAATGTCTTCAGAGCAAACGCACGCCAGATGGAATGAAAACGGTTTATTGGAGTATGGAGGTGCTGCTGAACTGAATAGAGGGCGGGTTTAAGGTGGGTGTTTTATCTGCTTCAAGTAAACAACAACAACAACAACAAAAAAAAATTCCCCTCACCAGGTATTGCCTTAGACCGGTTTTTGC
Organism: Phalacrocorax aristotelis; assembly: GCF_949628215.1. Classification (NCBI taxonomy): domain Eukaryota; kingdom Metazoa; phylum Chordata; class Aves; order Suliformes; family Phalacrocoracidae; genus Phalacrocorax; species Phalacrocorax aristotelis. The sequence goes on along the minus strand of NC_134284.1, from coordinate 23,451,652 downwards.
ACCAAGGGGATCTTTTGTTTGTTTGTTTATTTATTTCTTTTTCCACAGTACTGCACCAGAGAAAAACTTTAAAGTCAAAAGTTCAGTCATTACACGCACTGCACAAAAGGAGAAGGCAAACTGGTTTGGTCTGTGCTTTTTTTATTGTTTGCTTCTCTTCCCTCCTATCCCCCCACCCTGCCCCCTTAATCTGAAGGAATTTCTCACTCAGTATGAACAGATAAAGATGTTTTGATGTGCTTTTAGATAAATCAGAATGATTTTTTTTCCAAAAAGGGAACAGGTAAGAAATGAAAACAAACCAAAAAAACCTAAAAATCCAGCTGATTGAGTAGCTATCAAATCCTGGACAGATGAAAAAGCCTGCACTGAAAAACCTATGAAAGCCAACATAGCTGTGTCTATATCAGGCAGAACAACATCATTGTGTGTTCTTCAACTGAATAAACTTACACTTGCATGCTCTTAGTAATGATAATAAAGTCAAATACAACCCTGCATCTCACAAGAAAACGTAGCTCTGAAATATTTCATACCCTCCGTATAGACCAAAGACAGGGAAACAGCCAGAAATGGGAAGAAACATCACAAAACAAAGGAAGAAAATACAACTCTAAACTGTGAATCTCCCCGACACCTTTTCATTATCAGCCTAGTCAAGGAAGAATGCCACTAAGGAAAGGACGTCGTCATATTATTGAAACATGCTGGTTTTGGGATTTTTTTTTGAGGGATGCACTTGTATAGTCTCTGTGGGTAGCTTTTTTATTTCACTATACTTGCCATTATTAACTCTGTAATTGTATTTTATGTGCAGGGCTTGGATTAAGTGTTCTGTGTGTATCGTGTACATTTATACTGCTCTTTCCAGAGTTTATTCATGGCATTTTTGCCTTATGCAAACGCATCAGAAAGAAGTCACTTGAGTTACCTCCTTTATTTGTATTATACTTTAAAACAAAACAAAGCAACCCTTTTTGTCTTTGACCACCTGTTTCTTTTTTGCTAAGGAATATTTATTTAGACAGTAAAAGGATGTTATGGGTCTTTCCACTAGTAGAAGTATATGCACTGAATGTGCTTCAATGTAATTTGCAGAAATTGGGGAAAATGCTCTGGAAAGTAAGCAGGGAATTTTGCCGTGTCGTTTCATCTGATAACTACAATACTACAATAACAAAGCTTTAGGCAAAATGCTTAATACTGACAGGAAAAGTAATTGACAAAGCCTTGTAATGATCCATTTATAGCTTATATTTTATAGATTTACCTTTTTTTTTTAATATAAGTTTTACAATTTTTGTCATATTTTGTCCTATTCAGAATCCTGCTATAAAGTTCTATTTAACACTCTTTTGTATTAGTCCTGGCAGAGCTATAAAGATTGCTTGTATAATTCTTATAGTCTTTGGGGTTTTGCCTTAATTTCCTTAGCATTTGGCCAAATATTGGCATACAGGCTGTTCATCACAATGCAAGAGAAAATATTTTTCATTTTAAAAAATGCCTTTATCTGGTTAAGTCATTTTTCCATACAAAGAACAACACAATGCCAAAGATAACAAAGAAAAACATAGCAATGAAACAGTTGTTAGTGATATTAAGTATACTTCTGCAGTCATCCTATTCCCTTGCACTCAAATGTAACTTGATTATCAGTGAACTTAACTTTTTCTGGTTGGGTTGAAGCTGTTTTGTAAGTCAGTCTTGTAAAGGACATCACTTCTTTTAGAAAACAAGAAAGTCAAAGCCATTTTTCAGTTTATTTTAGAATCTATTTTACTGGTTTAAAATACCTCTGAAAATTAAACTCAGAATGAATACTAAAGCAATGTTGAAGATAAAATTTGACACAGCAGGATGCAATGGCTGCCATTCTGTCCTTAAATCACCTTTTTGCAACACACATAATACGGAATATTAATCAGTGTTCTAAGGCTGTGGCAGTACCCAGAGATACAATGACAAGTTAGGGATGGAACAGGCAGCTTAACTGTGAATGGCACTGCTTTATTCTGCACCAGGATCCTTATATCATTTAAAAATAGATTTTACTGTGTCATCAGCTCCATTCTGGTATCACTAGTAAACTGCACTAGGTATAAAAGATGCAATGGAATTTATACAAGCATAGACACCAGAGTTGCTATCGGTAGTGTGTAATAGCTGGAGTTTTCATTCAGAAGACACTGAATACTGACTTTCAACCTCAAACTGTATTCATTAGTAGCCTGTATTTTTTTTCTTTTTTTATTCCTAAAATCATACCAAGTATATCAGCATGCTTTCATGCACCCCCGCACTGTGGAATTTTGATAATGTATGTCCTAACCGCTTAATTGATTGATTAGCTTACTGCAGCTTTCTGAGGCACCAAATTTATCTTTAATAGCCGGAGTCAGGCACGGCAGGCAATCGAGGGGGGGGTCCCTTGGCGTCGATTTGCTCTTAACTGGAAAGTCATTACCACTTAATACATGTAGATTGTGTTGAAAGAAAATTATGTGTAATGAAATGAGGGAAAAATTAGTGGAGTGTTATGGGCGAAAGCAGATGTTACGGAGGAATTATGCTAGCAGAGATAATCACCTTCGCTAGCATTGTGTGTGCTGGGGTGTTAACTCAGGGAGAGAGTTGGTGAGAGAGCTAAATAAATGCATTGATTTACACAGATTCACTTTTCAAACTACAGTATATGTCTAGTACATCTACAAACACATACATACGTATATACACACACCCAGACATGCTTAGGGCTGAACTTCTGTATTTCTAATGCTCACACCCCTTTTTTAGCTATTTTCCAGCTACTCACACTAGATTCAGTAATCCTAGCTGGAAGCCCAGGGAGGTAGCTGTCAATTTGCATAGTATCATGAAGATGAGAATAATATCTAAGGGCAGAAGTACTCATATAAGCATTAAGACAAGACCTTGTATGCTTCAAACTCTGGACAACATATCCTGAGAGAAAACTGATGAATACAAGAGAGGTCTTTGAGGGTAGCCCCTGACATTTTAGAAGCTATAAAAATGAAATAAATAGCACAGATAATTGCAAAAAAATTATGGACACATAGAAAGTTGTACCTGTACTGAAACAGCCTGTAAATAAAGGAGATGATAGAAGCAAAAAGGAAAGATGAAATCTTCCTTTTTAATGCAAGTTAGGAACATGTTTTAAGGCAGTAGTTTTGCAGACAGGCAAAAATGTAAACACTCAAAATCAGGCCAAGGAAGGGAAAAGAGATGCCACAGATTTTATTTTGAACACATTTTAGAACTCTGTAAATTAATCTTTCACCTGTGGGCATCTTCCTGTCCTTTTCCAGCCGTGACTGATGTATATGCTTGATTATATTTCTTATATCCAGGCATGCAAGGTCACTATTAATTTTTATCTTGGGTTTATCTATTTCATATAATATGTGTTTGGATTTAGAATGATCTCTGCTTTATCACCCATTTCATAATAAAAAATGTGGTCTTGGGAAGATATTAGTTTGCAGATTTTACTATCGAAACCATTGATAATTAGGGTTTCTTCATATATCGTTCTGTTCCTTCACTACTAAATGAGGCTTTTATGACTATAGTTATTGCTGGTGATAATAATACAAATTTTAAAAATTAAAAAAAAAAAACCTCAAGGTCTTGTATTCCCAGTATTACTGTTCAGAGATAGGAGGATAGCAAGAGGACTGTCAATATCCTTGTCACTATATTAATGAGTTAAAGAAATGCAGCCAGCCCCTCATGAATCAATTGGAAAACTATGATGAATGTTTCAATAATTAAGAGAATAATTAAATTGCTGAATGTAGGATGGCACTAAATGAAATAGCTTTTGTAACAGCAGCATATTGCTGTTTATAAATACAAAGAGCCACATTTAAATAATGCCGTGAGTCCAACTTAGATTTATCTGTCTGTCTGATCACTTTTAACTGTGTGTGGGCCCAATCCTGCAAAAGCCCACCCTATACACAATATACCGTATGCTTTAACTCTGTGCACGACAGCAATAATTGTACACGCGAAGCTAAGCACTCACAGAAATCTGCTACTAAATCAGAGTCTCTACCTGCACATTGTAACATGGCCACCATTGTGGTGCTTCAGTGATAAGCAGCTAAACTTAAACAGATAACGAAGCCGGTGAATTCACAGTTAAAGCTGACACTCTGATGGTAACACGCATGATGCTTGTGGAAATATTTTAAAAGGTGATATGTGTTAAAGGTGAACTGTAAAGCTGAAGTGAAAATTATGTTAAGTTCAGAAATATGTCCTGAATCTCTCAACTATCAAGCAAGTTTTGCTGTAGCTTTCAAAATTCTCTTTTCTCCTGTACAATAATCTGGCAGTTCCTCCTTTGATAAGGACATTCCCAAACATAACTTTGTGTGATATCACACATACCAGAACCTAGGATGCTAAAAAGGAGACATCCTAGAAAATCCTCCTTCAAACCAGGGTGTCTCAGGCAATGCATATGTTTAAAAAAAATTATTTTGGGAAAGAAATATGTAAACCATTGCCAAACCCAAAGCTTGAAAACATTTATAAATGTTTTGGGAGGAAAAGAATAATAGGGGAACTAATTAGCCAGTATATACTTGTATTTATTTTTGAAAGCATGTTACAGCTCTTCTTTGGCTGCTGGAATGTCAGCATGTGTAAGGAGAAGTCACTCACAAATAAGGCAGGGTCATTTCAGGTGCAAAATTCAACCAAGTGCATATAGGACCCTCTCTGTGCATAGCCAGAACTGGTCCTCCCTTAACTGAAAGGAGTGCTGAATTTTGTTTTCCCACCTACCAGTATCCCAAAGTGCTTTTCCCTGTTCCCGTTGTTCTCAGCTCCCTGATTTCGTTGATTGTGGGTTTTCCCCCTTTGCTGTCTTTTCGCCACTCACCTCTTCCATTCACATACCTCCTTCTGTTACCAAACATGTTCTCACCTTACACTCATCTTCCACCAGTCCCTTGCTTTTCCCACAGGAGGAGGCAGATTTCATCTGCTTGTGGGAGAAGGATGTGGAAGGAAATTTTCTATCTGGCTCTGAGTTAGCCTCTCTCTGTAGCTCAGTCATCATATCAGCCAAAATTTCACCATCTTCTTCATCTCTTATGTTGTTTAATTTATTCTTTCTGTCCCCTCACTAGCATATTCCTGTGAACTCAGAAAATCATCATTGATCCTTTCACATTTCACCTTTGCCTTTGGCCCTTTCCCATCTCTCTTCCACTGCATAGAGGCACCTCAGAACTTCCCTGAACCCCAAACCCCCAACAGGTTTCTTTTCCATTTTCCTCTTCCACCTTGAATGCCTCTTTCCTACTCATCATGACCTGGGGTATTTGAAAACCCAGCATTATGTACTTGGCACACTAGTGATTTGAGGTGGAACAGAAAATAAATATAGCCATAATATGCTTTAAAATAGGTGAATTAGTTGGGCAGGAGACTTTTAATGCTACATGGGTGGTCAGTAAAAAAGTAGTAATTACCATGAGATGGAATCAGATATACCACAGTTATTTCCTATTCTAGGCATAGGGCAATACCATGGTAACCTAGACTCCACTCTGTGGCAAGTGTTGTTAATTGTATAGCTTTTTAATGGAGATAATTATATTTCTCCTGTCTGAAATCAACATTTACTGGCAGTGACCAATGCCCAGAAGGATATTCTCAGAAGGATGTTGCATGATCTGCAACATGTACACTTACTATTTCTTACTTATAGTGAGATAATTTCATTCCATCAGTGGAACTGGTGAAAACTGTCCACCTTTCTGATAAAACCTAGTAGGTAATTAAAATATTAAAAGTTCAGGTGGATAGACATTCTCTCACCAGTATGTTAGGAATGTCACATATTGATAAGCCAAGGCCAGGGAAAAGAAACCATTCAGTTTATATTTGATAATTAGATAACTTAATTTTCAGAGGTTCTTAATACAGCACCTTTCTTTATCATGAAATTTAGTTTTCTTTGAACACCGGCAACAGCTGCATCTATAATGAAGGTGGCTTGAAATTTTCTTTTCAAAATCTGTTTTCAGCAAGTATTGCTTTGCCAGGATTTAACATCCAGGTCAGAAGTTTTCTACTGTATGGCTCTGTTTCAGGTGAATATTCACTTCTGAGAATAAGATTAGCGAAAATACATTGTTTGCCAATGTTTAAAAATAAATATACATTTCATTTGTTTCCTTAACAGCTCTTCTATTTAAAACTGGTTCTTGAAAACTGGTCAACTCCTAAGCTTCTGGGAAAAAAAAAGTTTATTTATGACTGTTATAGGCTTGTTACAGTTGTCAGAGTTTCTATGTGTCAATCAGGTTGCACGGATACACCAGATCCCCTAAGATACACAGCCCTGCCACTTGAGCCGGATTTTGCTCCTGGTTGCTGGAGTTGGCTCGGTCTCAGGATACAGGATGAACAGCAGGGAGCTTCATTCTCCCTGCTTCTGATGGAGTCCAAGGGATATGCAGGGGGAGGAAAACACTTAGTTTCACACAGAAAATCATTAAAAGAAGGGAAGGAAAGGGTGTAAGGAACCTAGGAGTAGAGAGCTCTAAGTCAGGGAGATTTGTCAGAGCTTCTATTCAACAATAAAACAGAACAGCCACTTTGCACATGGAGCTAATGTGCATGCACAGACCAGTATTAGCACACGCTCTAGCTCTGACAGTTAGGGAAAAAAATGTGAAAAATTATGAGGGTCCAGAACATGCTGTCATCAACTGGCCAAAACATTTAGAAACATGGTAACCTTGAGATTTTGGGTAAGGAGAAGCAACATGTGGCGCATGAGAACAGAAAAAAAGGGCAGACACGAACACTGATCACAGCTATGAGAAGAGTGACTAAACTAGTAGGAAATGGATATAAGCTTATGGAGTAGTGAGAAATGGAAAGAAAGGTATGCACAAGTGCTACCAGAAAGGAGGTAAGAAAAGGAGCAAAAGGATGTTCAGGTTAGAACAAGAAGAAATCTAATCCATCCACCTCTATTGAACCTACCCTAAATTAATTAGTCCTGAGTTCTGATTTCACTATGCTGTTTAGCTAAATAACAGTAACTTCTGTTCAAAGTTGTTTCCACTCCATGCCAAATAACAGGTTACGCAGAAGGTAACAGCCCTGCACCACTTCTGCATGAGATCAGAAAAGTTACAGACAATTATACTTTTGCTTCTTCAATTCCTATATTTCCAAACCATGAGGAAATTGTATCCATGAAATTTAAATTAAACAATGACATTCTGGACTTCAGCACTCAAAAACTAGGAAATGTCTAGGTAAAAGCTACCCTGGCAGTGTCAGTTTGGCCCACGTGGGGTTGTGCATTGTGACTGTTGATAATGACTGGATCCCATACTGTCTCCCTGTCCTTCAGATGTGTCTTGGTCACACTGGGGAGAGGGGGAATGGCATGTCTCTGCTGGCTCTGACAGAGTTAAACGGGGGCAAAGCAGGTTCTCCTGCTCAGGTACCTGAGAGCATGGAAAATGTGGTCCAACCTTATTGCTTGCTAGCCCTGTTTCTGACAGTGGAGTTCCAGTTTGCCTAATGAAGTCAAATGAAACATAGATTTCATGGACAAAAACTTAATCCGGCAGAAATATTTTGGAGGTTTTCAGGTTTTAACATTTTCTATTGATTAGATAAGGAATTTATGCACTTATTTTAGCAGCCCTGCTTCAATAACTACCAAAACTTTAGGTGCAAAACAAGGGATAGGACTATGTTCATGGACTGGATTTCACTTCACTTCCTTTTGCAATGAAGAAGCAATAATTCAATGATGAAGTTGTCCACTTTTCCCCCCTCATTTTGTTAATCTCTCAACCCAAAACAGACTTTGCAGAAGGACCCAGCTCCCCCAGCCAGCAAGCAAGGTCATCCTATCTGTGCCCTGTGCATGTTACACAGTTACAAATGGTTTGGAAGATCATGTCTTTCATCTCACAAACTGGGTAGGCAAAATTTTATTATTCACATCTTTTTTTTTTCAATTTCCCAGATGAAGAATGGGTATGACCTCTCTTCATGTAGTGAAGACCATTTTAATCAAGTCTGCAAAACATTAAGATACAAGGGTGATGTCACCACAGAAAAATAAAGAACTGCAAGAAATTCAGTAATAATGGTGGGGGATACAGAGCACAGCAAATCGGTGTTGCACAATTTCCAGTCCAAGATACTTATTGCACAGTATGGCTTCTTAGGCTGGTGCCAGGCCAGAGGTTTCAAATCAAAGTTAAGAAGAACCTGGTCTTGTGTTTCTTGTTCTGCAGTGAAGTATATTATCTTCAGTGATAGATAACAAAAGGGGAGGATCACCAAGTCTTAAAAGCAAAAAGCCCATGAGGTACAAACAAAGAGAGACAGCCTTGGTTCTGGACATGGTCAGTGTAAGCAGTGGTGCAATTAGTCCCAGCCTTGGAAGTCCTCAAAGGACAGGTGATTCTGCGAGGGGTCTTGCATCAAAGATGTGGGAGGTTGGCAGACTTTTGGATCAAGTATTTGGATTTAGAGTGAAGAATATCTTTTCTATCACCCACTGAAGAGGCTGGAATATTTTAAACCATACATATGTTCAAGGCAGAGCAGGATGGAGGCATAACCCAGGGGTTCCCTAAAAAAAAAAGACGACTTGTCGTGAGGGGTAATTAATTTATGCCTCAGTAACAGCCTGCAACTACAGTGAAGTTCCTGAGGATAGCACCTTGTAGCTAGGAGAGGAAATTCACATCGAAGGTGTATTTTTCTCATCTGTTAGCTCTTACACTCCATTTTATATTTTCTACTACAATTTGGAGTAGAGGATCACAAAATAGAAAACTGTTGCATTTTAACAGAAAATGTTTGCTTTCAAAGAAATGTGCCTCTATTTACAGAAAACCTGGGTAGAGTTTCAAAACTACTTTTGTTCCTATAGCACCATATAATCTTTTATATTTCTTAATTGAATCCTCATCCTGGAGGCAGGTAGGTGCTGAATGAAACAGACCTCTCAGGTACAACTGCAACGTACTAAGTCTGGATTTGAAAAATGGGACCTAGCTATTTGGTACTCAAAGACATTTACTTTAATCCTGGTTTTAGGGGGGGAAGATCTGCTGTTATTTCCTTCCCACAACTACTTCATGAGAAGAAAGAAACACAAGATGGCATGAAAGGAGAGCAGTGAGATGACACTTTTCCTAGAATCTACTGTAGCTGCATAAATGCTATTAAAAAACCACTTGTTCATTCACTGGAATTTGGAAATGGATTTGTATCAACCATGCTGTCTTCTAGTCGTGTTTGCTTTCTAGGGACATTTGTATCCTTGAATTAATATTGTAGCTATTCACAAAGAATTTCAGAACAGCATGCGTAAGTATTGATGGAAACTGGATCTTAGATTTGCACACATGAATATGTGTCCCAGAAGTTTTTCTATGCCCAACACATTGGAAAAGTAAATCAACACCATGTGACTCATCAAAGCAGTCATAACTAACAAAGCTCAAGAAATGATTGGTGAATGTTCACAGAGGAGGGTTCCTCAGCAATTAAAAATACTTAGAGAGGAAAAAGGATCTCGTTGAATTCTTTTGCATAATAAACTCAAGGAAACCTCAGTCTGCCCATGGAGCTCCCATAAGCAGAAAAAGGGCTACACTTACTGACTACACTATTCATTGTGAATTATTCCCTCTGCTCTAATGTCTGCACGGCATGGAAGCGTGGTGCCAGACCTGCTACTCACTGTAATTTTACTCTTCTAGGAATAAAGAGGGAATATACTGCTGGGCATGTTAAAGCAGTCTGCAGAGGACATTATATATATTTTCAACATGTGACCTGCCTTGTTGAAAATGGAGAGTTATCAACCTTCAGAGAGAAAATATTAGCCCACAGCCAGAGGAATAAGATAATGGCTTTTACTTTCTTTCTTTAAAGCAATATTTGGTGCAAAAACTATATAAGACTGAAATGTAGACTTTGAGAAGTTAGAGGTCAGCACAGCAAAACTCAGCCAGCTTGCTTTTACATTTTTGGGCTGACCATGAGTTGCATGGTTACTGATTCCTTTAGCGAATTCCTGCCTGATTGTTATTTTTCCTTGATTAAATTGTCCTTTATAAGGACATCTGTTCTGTTCCTTGCCAAGGTGTAAGATACAATCATATCTTAGAATTTGTAAAGTACTTTGGACAACACAGTAGTAAATATATTCTGATGATGAATCCTGCAAAGGAAATGTCGCCCTCCCCCTTCCCAGCTTAACATATCTCACTGTCAGAATATTTTTCCTAATACTATGACTATTCTACCCCTCTCTCCTGATGAAGTATTTCCTCTACAATTCATCCCTTTCCCCAGCGCAGATCTCTCCAGCCTCTGTACCTCCCTGGGACAGCTGCATTGCTCCCTAATGTCAAGTGAGAACCACTGCCACACCCAGGACCAAGATTATGGTTGGTGGCTGAGCACAGGGGAAAGCATTTTTGATCATTTAGGGGCCAAAAAATATCAGTCCCTTGGCTAGAGCCTGAACCATCCCACTCTGAATTCAGGACAGTCTGAAAGCTAATTAATAGGCAGGCATTACATGGGGATGGTCACTGGATTTCCTATTCCAGAGAGGAGAACTTGTGCTTCCCAGATCTTCTCAGCATCACGAAGTATACAAGACTGCTCTCCCAAGCTGTAGGCATACATGGAACAAATTGCTGTCTGAGAGGACAGCAGAGTAGAGTTGAAAAAATTCAGAGGGGAGAAAGTTCCCATAGCATGGGGAAGAGAAATCAAATCTAGACAGTAAGGTCTAAGGAGGCCTTTTAATATGGCAGAAATATGTTTTGTAAAGACTGGAAAAGCAGTGACTTGATTTGTAGAAATTAAATGTAGAAGCAAAAGTGTAAGGGGCAGGTATGGCGCTAATAACCTCCAGCACCATGCAACAGAGAAATAATTCTGTACAGTGATGGAGAAACAATGGCTCAAAGAGTTTGTATTTCTGTGATACTGAGTTTATGACCAGATATCTGGCCAGCGATGTAAGCTGGGTGGTATGACATGAAAGGACTGGACAGAAGGTAGCGACCAAAGATAAAGAGAGAAATGTTAGGGAGCCATCAGCTTTGCGACAGTTACTGAGAGTGAATTAAATCATGGAGGAGTAAAGCCCAGCAGGAGGCGGGGAAACATTGACAGAAAATGGGAAGGCAGGGAGACTATTGAAGAAATGGTTGGAACATTTGTTGGAAAAAAACCAACCAAGCATCAAGTTGTGGAAATCCATGGTGGGGAAAGGGAGAGTTGTGGGACATGGGATGATTTGCTCTCATCTTCTAACGGCTTCGCATTCCCATGAATGCTCACAGCTTTGGATAAATTCACACGCAAAGCATCAGGAGCAGATTAAGCTGAACTGGAAAGGAACCACAATGTGGGGACGTAACAATTAAAGGCAGTTGCTGGGCAGCTAAAGCATATGGGAGATTGATCGTAAATAGACAGAGATAGGTTTGATGAAGTGGCTAAAGCAAAAGTGATCCTGAGAGGATGGACAGCAGGCAAGGCCAGGACAGGGTGTGTAAAGCAGGGACGGTGCTATTCCTCCTGCCCCCCTCAGCACAGACACTAGCCACAGTCCATCTGTGAATCTTTGAAACAGGAAGGGGGGAGTGAAAAAACCCATAAAATATGGACCTCCGAGGTCAAAATAAGCTGTGGCTGCATACATTGTTTGTGATATTGAGAGTGACATCCTGGCTCACACTCCTTAGAACAGTTTTACCAGTATAACCATCAGGGCTTTAGCCATTACAGGGTAAAGCTAGCATCACCCTGGGTAGCATCAGAAGAGACTGCTACCAGGAGGACCACCGCTATTATTACTAGCTGCAATAAAAAAAGCACTTCTTAAAATGTTTTTTCTACCTAATTGTCAAAACTGAATAATATTATCAGCTTTTTTATCCTTTGAGTATTTTTCTAATAAGAAAGCGCAGAGATGCACTGCAAATAAAAGCAGAAGATTTGAGGATGCAAAGCAATCATGCAAAATGACTTTCATATCAGTTTGATAAGCAGCTGAAATTTAATAACTACATCTCTCCTATGGTGCTGGATGAAAGTTTAATACTTTATGCTTTTGCTTCTTTCTTCCGCATGATGCTTATTCAGAATCATAACTTTTCCTTTTATAGTCACAGCAATGCTAGGTGCGGTGGATTAATCGAAGCCTTAGGAGGCTCCAGCCCGGTCCAGACTATAGTGACTTATAATCAAACCCTAGGAGAAGGCTGTCAGGGGTCATAAGGGAAATGAGTGGAGATCCAAATGTGAAAGTAATATTTACTGACGATAATGCACACAGATCTTGCTGTCCCAACAGGCAAGATGGAAGGCCAATCTCTCACAACCCAGTTCCAGGAGATGCTGGATACAGGAGAGAAAGAAAAAAAAGAGGAAGGTAAAAAATGCCTCTCAGAATTTGGCCCACAGATTTTAGCTGAAAACTGCGGGATGAGAAGCTTTCAGAATGTGACGTGAGACAAATTAAAACAATAGACAAATAAAATTCAGCCCCCAACAAGTAATTCTGACATGGGCAAAAAATCCAGTAGCCATCCTCTGTCATTTGCAAACCAGCTCCGGGAGTGTTAAGAGCAGAGGGTTTTCCACCGGAGACACAGCCCTCAGCCCAACAGCAACGGCTCTGCCTTGAGACCAGCACGGGGCTAAACCAGCCGCGCCGGGGACCCGAGCCGCGCCTGATAAGTTTT